>NW_015660496.1:435082-456579 GCF_001515625.1 Sinocyclocheilus rhinocerous | reverse complement strand
GATGATTTCATTTATTAAGGGAAAAAAGCTGTCCAAACCTACCTGGCCCTACGTGAAAAATTACAAATGGAGAAAACTTGGAACAGTGGTGAACCTTACCAGGAGTGGCCGGTCGACCAAAATTACTCCCAGAGCGCAACAACAACTCATCCAGGAGGTCATAAAAGAACCCAGAACAACATCTAAAGAACTTTTGGGCAAATATTCTGTGGACTGATGAAACAAAAGTTGAACTTTTTGGAAGGTGTGTGTCCCGTTACATCTAACGTAAAACTAACTAGCGTAAAACCAACACAGCATTTCATAAAAAGCAGGGTGGCACAACCAGTTATTAGATTTAGGGGCAATTACTTTTTCATTTTTGGACAGCATTTTTCCCTTAATAAATGAAATCATTATTTCAAATCTACATTTTGTATTTACTCTGGATATCTTTGTGTAATAAAATGTGTTTGATCTGAATCTTTTAAGTGTGACAAATATGCAAAAATTTAAAAACCGAAAGGGGGTAAAAACCTTTTCACGGCACTGTGTGAGTGCGTGCGTGTGTGTATATATTATTATATTATATATATATACACATCTTTGTGTTTGTCCCTTTCTTTTTTTTTTTAAACAAATACACATCTCTCTTTACAGCGCCACCTCTTTGCCTCCCCACATTCCCTATTTCTCTCAGTCACTCTTTCTGCAGTATTGATTTAAACAAAGGTGACTTGCCACTGAGGCTGCAATGCCACCTGAGAAAATGAGAAAAAAGCAGTTCCCATTTCCAGCAGAGGCAGGAAGACCACAGTCCAATTTCTACTCGTTTGTTCACAAAAACTGAGCTGCTTTCTCCAGAGAAATTTGGGTGTTTAGCTTGAGGGTATTTTACATTCCAATCTTCCTCCTGATAAACTAACAGATTGCATATCACTTTAATTAGTTTTGAATTAGCATGTTATGCGTAGTACAACAATAATCTGATGCTTGTATTGAACAACATAATACACATAACAAGAATTGTGTGGGGCTATTTTGTGGTACAGGTGTGCTCTCATGTGTAATCAAGCAATCTGGTGCATCTCTCAGAAAGCCTCATAACACGTAATGGATTCATTATGACTGACATTTAATTAATGCAAGAAAGACTAATTACACTTTTATTGTGTTTAAGGCTCATTCGGTGTATACTCTTAGCAGAGTCATTGAGATGAAAGTCATGCACGCTTTAATCAGGAACTCCCTTTAATCGGCCGCCTGTCTCAGCTTTCTGAGACGAACCGATCGAGATTAAAAAAACGGTTGGCATTTTCAAGAATGCTGTCAGGAAGGTAAAAAGTTAAAGACTTCATGACTGCCGGTGACGAGACCGTGTCCTCTTATTCCACACATCATTAGAGGCTTCCAGCCACTTTGGCAGCCAGCATTAATGGCAGCCGAGAACAAGAACAGCTGCATTTTAAACATTCACACTTCTGCTTCCATGATTCCTTTCTCTTGCCCCATCGACCTGGCACGCTGATTGTCTGGAGATGAAGAGCCTTGTGCACAGCAAGACTTGAAGAAAATAACAAAGTCGGTGTGATTTGAAAGTCTAATTCAGCTGCGTGCACTCAATGGGCACACTATGTGAGTGAATTGAACTGACTTCTCCAATATGATACCACACTTATCATTTCTACAAAGGCTGGGGAAAAGATATTCCTATATCCCTTACTTACCTTTACCACAAATACTTTTTTCTTTCTTTCTTGTTTTTTTTTTGAGTGACACAATTTTTATTCCAACCTTCACTGCATCTGTAGGCTATTTGAGCTTCTTGTCATCTGAGATCTTTCTTCTTGCATGTTGCATTAGAAAAGCATAGCTACAATGAGATGAGATGAATCAATGAACATGTAACACATACAGCACTGGAGGAAACAGAAACCAGCTGGGCAACTACGGCCACGGAATTGCTATTTCAGTCTCAGCACTCAACAAAGTGATTGCTCACATCCATTTCCTCCAAAAGCAAACTAAATAAATGGGACGGCTGGCTGGCCAACCGGATAGATGGACCGAGGATGGAACGACGGACAGATGGATGGAAGATGTGGCCAGACTGTTGATTTGTACTGTATTAACCACACAGGAAGGCTGTGGAAATCGCTGTTGGCAGCCCTGTAAATAGCTGTTTTCCCGCTTGACAAAAGTGTGGGAAAGAAAACACACCTCTATCAGAGCAGATAAGCCGCCTGACAGGGCATGAGTGCTTCTGCGAGGGGCTATCTCTACGCTATTGAAAGACAACTTAATTGTGACATCTGGAAGAGGGGCTACTGTCTGTCATACATGAGTCCAGTAGCAGGTCTTGGGTGGTGACAGATGGATATTTTGGCCAGATTAATCGACTGATATGTAGCCATTTTGAGATCATTAGAATTGTCTAATTGTCTCTGTGAAGCATTTTCATTCAACTCACTTAAAGGTCCCCTGAAATGCTTAGAAACAAGCAGCGTTACTCTGTGTTAACATAATTTTAACTGAAACAGGAAGACAGGGCGGGACATCAAGCAGCCACGCCCCTTTTTAAAATAGCCAATAGCGTTAGTTTATATCACTGCTTGGGCTAGAGCCGTTCAGAGCCGTTGAGCTCCGTAAAGCCGCATTTGACAGGGTATGCCAGCCACAATATCATCCATATTGCTATAAAATATAGCATTCTGTGTAGAATTCAAATAGCTCCGATACATTTTGTGGTCTGCGCCGACTCGCGCATGTGATCCGCTCCGTGCTATCATGTCTCTGGACCGGAGCAGAGTGTGTGCGCGGTGCGGTGCTTAGCGTGACACAGCGCGAAACCAGACGACTTTTTTTCCTCAATGGAAAGCATAGTTACACTGTTTGAATCGTTCCCTGTCCCCTATATAGTGCACTACGTGCCATTCACTGTACAGAAAATACTAATTCTGTGGACAAATGACCGTTTTCAGCCGCGGCTTCAGCGTCTATTTTATAGTGTAGGGGCGGCCGCTTCGGATTCTAGAGAGCATTTGATTGGACAAAGTTTGATGAGAAGCTGAAGTACGATGTGACGTCAAAAAAAACGTTGAGCCGTTTTTGGCGGAAGTGACGAACTGCAAGCTTTGAATGCTTATATCTTCTAAATGCAAATTGTGTCACTGTTTTGGAGCACACTGCCTTATAGATAACCTTAAGACTAACATATTGATACTAACACCCAAAAAACTTTAATTTTGATTTCATGGGGACTTTAAGCTAACTCAAACGATTTGAGGAAACTGACTTAAGCTATAAAAACAATATGTATTGCGTAATGTGAACATCCACTAAAAAAAACACTATATGTATGTGTGTGTGTGTGTGTCTTTCATTCGGAATAAAATGAAAATTCACCCTGTTTTTAATTTGCATGTTATTTATATTGTGAAAGATTAATCTTTGCATATGTTTCAGTTTTTTTTACCTCATAATTTTAAATGAAATTATGTCCACCTAAACTCTCCCCTGCAAGCTTGTGTTCATCTGCCTCCGAGTTTTTTTCTTTTTCAATATTCTGTTACACTCAAATGTGTCAAAATACAGAATAAAAGATCTGTAGCTATAGTTTCATCTTGTCTATACTATTAAACTATAAATTCTGCATTAATACAAACTTATTAAAATAAATACTTAGTGTAGCTAAAACTAAAACCATTAAAACTAGAAACATCAAATTAATTTTAAATAAATATTAAATAAATATTAGCTATAGCAACAGTGAACATGCATGTGTAAATGTAACTAGCAACAAGACTATTACTGCGCAAGTTTGTGCACATTGTTTTTTGTTGTTGTTTTTTTTTTTTTCAAATAAAGCAACATATAGCAACACAACTTCTGTAACCCACTC
Organism: Sinocyclocheilus rhinocerous; assembly: GCF_001515625.1. NCBI lineage: Eukaryota > Metazoa > Chordata > Actinopteri > Cypriniformes > Cyprinidae > Sinocyclocheilus > Sinocyclocheilus rhinocerous. Next base: position 452,699 of record NW_015660496.1, on the reverse strand, counting down.
AAATCCAAATTAAACCCTCACAGTTCCCCTTCAGGAACTCGAGCTGCGTCGAGATTCGCTTTGGGAACGCCCCTGCGTGACCGCGTTCTGAAGCACGTGTAAAATCAGTCCAATGGAGCAGCGAGACGTCACGAGCGGGGTGACGTGAGCGCCAGGAAGTATAAAAGTGCATCCGGCAGAGCGCAAGTTAGCTTCTGCTCTTCAGTAGCGCTCTGTGTATGTGTCAGTCTATTTACTGTTGTCTGTCAGTCCACAAGCATTCAAAAGAATATGTCAAAGTCTAAACAAAATATCTATGGAGAGCAAACGGCATTACAGATTTCCCTCGGGGAACCATGGTTACATACGTAACCTAGAGACGATCTCCCCTATATTTATCTTATACAAAAACACAGAAAATAACATCTAATTTCAACATTTACTCTCCTTTTACAGTCTGACGCAAAGCATTAGGGGAACTAGAAGTCTACCACAACATATTCAGTTTGAGTTCTGCTTAATAATAGTTAATAGTTATGGAGTTTACGTAAAAAAAAATTTTTATAGAGAAATTACTATTCTTATTCTTATGGAATATTGCAGTGTTTATTATAAATAATTTATCTGTGCACATCCTTTTTTTCCATGTGTCCTAATCTTTAATGATGGGGACAATAATCTCTCCTCTCCAGTCACCTGTCACCTGTCATTGCAGCAATTAGCAAATGAGAATGATCCAATCAATACCTGATGGACCAAATCAAGTCCCACCCTACACTTTTTTCTTGTTCAAAAAGCCATTTCACTCTATTTGAGTGAAATTTAAACATTTTACACATTTACTCATTTAAAACTTTTTTTTTTCCAAAGTAAATCCTGAATATTGGACTCATAATAACTGTAACCATTTTGAGATGCAAGATGGCACTAATTACCTCTAACTTAAAAAAAAAAAAAAAACAGAGAGATATCATGGGTTTCCCAGATGAGTGGAAATTATTTAGAAATATTTAAGCAGTGAATGCTGGAACAGACCAGTTAGAGTTAAGAACTCCAGAGAGCCATGTACTAATATATTGTATTATAGAATGCAAAGAAAGTGCTGTTCCACATGCTATGTTTCCATTACTCAATAGCCTGCAAAAGCACTTTAAGTATACATATTGAAGCATGCTTACATACTGTACACCGACAAAAACCACATATCTTTCACAGCCTACACGATGATTAGATAGGATAAATCCATCCACCCACTGTAACTGACGGAAAGCAGATAAGTATAGACACATGTAGACACACACACTCTCGCTCTCTCTCAGGTAAAGCTTTCTTCACTCCAGGTTGTTTCTTTCCTCTTATTGCAGCAAGTCTCTGCAGGGAAGCAAGTGTGTGGGAGTGCTTTCAACGAGCTCTCCACGCTTTCTCTGTGAAACAAGCGCAACCTGCCCTTCTTCTCCTCGCTCACTCTGTTCACCCTCACGCTCTTTGAGTGCCGTCTGTTGTCTCCGCCACACCTACGTTCCCGTTCATCAAACCCAGAGCAGGATATCTAAGCTTGACATCTGGCCCTGTCTGACATGTCTCAAGTGACAGGATGGGCAGAACGCTGAGAGAGTGAACCGCACTGTAACCTCTTCCCCACCAACCACTCAAAGCACCAGCAGATAAGCTGTTGTCACTGCAGGCAGGCTGCCGGTGAGCCGAGACTGAGCAGTGCTGGAAGCCAGAAACAGCGAGTTCACCATGGCTGCTGCAATTATCTCTTATTGAACCTTACATCAAAGAGATGTCTCACCAGCGTGTTCTGTAGAATGACATGCATTTCCTCTCTAAAGGGACATGTAGGTTCAACAATGATGCATACTGCTCCTACATCAAATGTTGTGGAGGTTCCCTCTTATTGACTAACATCATGTCAGTAAAAAAATTTTGGTAACACTTTACTTAAAGCCTTTATGTATAATGCATTATAAAAGTATTTTTTTACAACAAATATCATGTATTACAATGCACATTATGAATAATAACCCTTTATAATGCATTATACATAAAGGCTTTAAGCAAAGTGATATTTTTTTCAAATGAATGTTGTTCTTTTGAATTTTCCCAGCAGGCACACAACGTCATAAGATGCTGATATTTGTTTACATTTTGGTTGCGACATCGGGTGACAAAAATTCAATGCCAATTCAATGTCTAATGTCAATGTTAATTTGATGTTCAATACTGACGTCAGCTGACGTTGATATTTGTTGTTTTTAGGTTGTGTAACCAAAATCCAACGTTAAGTCAACGTCAATTTGGCGTCAAATACTGACGTCAACCCAATTTTCAGTCTCAACCAAAATGCAACGTCTGTCTGACGTCATGTCCAACGTCAACCTGACGTTATATTGACATCCTGTGCCTGCTGGGTTTTTTATTCATTAAAGAATCTTGAAAAAAAAAAGTATCACGGTTGTCACAAAAATATTAAACACAACTGAATTCAACAATTATAATAATAAACAAAAATGTTTCTTGAGCATCAAATCAGCATATTAGATTGATTTCTAAAGTTGAATCTGACAATAAAAACTGGAGTAATGGCTGCTGAAAATTCAGTTTTGATATCACAGGAATAAAATATACATTTAAAATATACATTCTTATTTTTTATTTATTTTATGTATTTTAATATTTTATATTTGCTAGAAATTTTAATGTTTTCCCTTTTTTTGGAAAATGGCAAATTACAAAAATATATGTTTTTTTACTAAAAAAAAAAAAAAAGCAAGCTGGAAATTACAGATATTCTAAAAGTTGCAAAACAATGCCACGATACAAACTATTTGTGATTGGATGTGCAATAAATGTAAAATTTATATAGACTACATGTACAAACATAACTCTGTTGGTTCTCTGTGATGTTTAGAGTGTACGATCACAGGCTAGAGTCACCGCATGGAATGCTTTCATGTGCAAACCGCTGAAAGTCATCCAGGGCACCGAGGGGCGGGTGATTGGGAGGAGCAGAGGGATGAGCGTGGCTTTGCCCTGCACACTGCATGGATGCCTGACCTTTTAGGTGGCAGTCAGGTGCATCGCCAGCCAAGGAGAGTACAAAGACAGGAAACTAGATCCACGTACACGGCTCTGATGTTTTTAGGTGACCTGAGGACACTGACAGTAAATGAAAATAAAATGCATAACACAAAAATAAAGCGTAAATGCAATATATGCAATTCAATCTTAACATTGCCTTTAAGAGATGACTGTACTGATTTATATTTCTACTGCTCAGGCCTGTAAAGATGACAGATTATTTGTGATTATTTTCCTATTAGGCCTCTGCACTACTCTGCCACTGCTCGAGAGATAATCAGTCAACAGCAGCAGCGCATGTCAATACAGCTATAAGTTGATGGACTACAGACAAATATCAATCAATCTGCTGAAGAGTATTTTGGATCTACAGACAGCCATTTCTAAAAATATATATATTAGTGTAGAGTCAGTTTGACAAACTTTATGGGATTGGGTGGGAATGCTTTTACAACTGCATGACTCACAGCTTTTGATTACTGACATCACAGAGAAAATACATCTTTTAAAACATTCGGATTTAAATAACTCATCAACACCATCTGTCAGTATGTATTAAAATATCTATTTCTCAGTATATCACAGGCTTGGAAAAAATTACAAAGTTAAGAATTGGCTCCTTTTCAGCTCATGAGTGAGAATCTGAATTGAAATGGCCACACCCCATAGGAAGTTGGACTGGGAAGTGTAATTCAACAGGTAATGGCATTTTGTGAAATGAAGTGTTACATTTGTCTCTCTTAGGCCTTTAAGACCTTCAAGATTTAGTCATTTTCAAACAAGGCTATCAAGTCAGCAAAGTTTGTATTGTTAAAAATTACACTTTTATGACTCACACTGTATGAATCTTAACTCATTTAAATTCTACATTCTACTTCAAATTCAACTCAGATTCTTCAAAAACACATTCCCAAATCAGTATTTGAAGGTTGCAATGGTAGCCAAAAGCATTTGACTAGAGAGTAAACATAATCAACAATGCTCTGGTTATTACTGAGAAATTTTACAATTCAAACTTTAAAAATAACACAAGACCTAATCTCTGTAAACACACCAAGTGTTCTTTGATTTTTATAGATGTGATTAAACCTTCTCTATGATATTTACTTTTTTAATGAGTCTAAAATTATGAGTAAAAAGAATTAGCAAAAGACGTGCCTTATTCAGTTACTCATTCAAATGACTTAGTAGATCCATTCTGAGAATTAAAGATTTGAGAAAAATGAATAATTAAGAAAACAGGCCTCACAAAACAGCACTCCTTCCGCAGGTAGATTGTCTTTCACAGCTTGATGACTTAGAAAACATTGTAATAAATTGGAGCAAACCAGCAGGACAGAGATTCACTGCAGCGCGGACCAGCATTCTAGATCAGCAGTCTAAGGGTGCTTTCACACCTGTCCTGTTGTTTCGGAACCTGGCGCGTTGTGACAGCTAGTGGAATCCCGGAAAATAAACCGTGAAACTTTGACCAATGAGACAACAGTTTACTCGCGCGTGACTTGTATTAACAAATTTGGCCCGCTTAGAAACATTGCCGTGTGAAAGCAAACCACACCAGGAATAAAAAGCAACATTGTAATAATTTTAATCCCTGTTTCGGAACAAAGCAATCGATCTACAGGTGTGAAAACACCCTAAGACAAAAAAAAAACAAAGTAAGGTGAAAAAGAGATCATAAAGAGAATGCATGACTTTAAAGGAGTTCTTTCATAAATTGTTTAGCAGTTTATTAAGCAATTCTGCTTAAACTCCTACTCAAAGCTTCTTGCAGTAAAAACAGCCATGAATTGGTTTTACATTTTCTGTTTTCGCATATTTTTGGCACTGTAAGATTTTTCATGTTAATTAAACAAATAAAAACGCTTCTTTAAGCTTTGATATTGTCAGCTCCAACTTATTCAGAGAACACAACCTTTATAAAAAAAAAAAAAGTACTGGCAGAACCATAATACAGTACAGTGAATAGTATCAGACAGTAATGCCATGGCATTTTTATTATATTTTTTTTCTCCTCTTTCTCTCTCTCTCTCTCTGTTTTTTCTTTTTTTTTTTTTTGTGGGAGTGTACCTGCATAGTGATTGAACGTGTTTAATTAGAATGACCACCTTTTACTTATAAAGAGTTGTACCTCAGTTCACCTAATTTGTGCCTGACAAAGACCTGATGGTCGAAACATTGCAATAAATTATTCTTATGGAGCAGTTATATCAGTGTGCGGACAATACGTTTGTATTTTTATTATATGCACCATAGTAATGGATTCCTGTACCATGTTATTCCTATATAGTTTTCCAAGGTACTTCCATAGAACACATCCAAATAAAAACAAGGTACTTTTAAGTAAATGCCAAGTTTCAAGTGTAAGCTAAATACATGATTAATAGAACAGAGAAAATGCAGAAAATGTATGAGATTTTTTACATAAGCTGCATTAACATTCTTCAAATATTCTGTTTTTGTGTAGTGAAAAATTTAAGGGGGTCTGAATACTTTCCGTACCCACTGTATATATATATTTGAACAAATGCCTAAAACTTGGTATTACGAGCACTTCCTGTGTCTGTTTGCCTCTTTAAGAAGAATCGCTTTATGTATTCCCCAATTGTAAGTCGCTTTGGATAAAAGCGTCTGCAAAATGACTAAATGTAAATGTAAATATATACATATATATGTACAGTATGACAAAGCCTACAATCTAAAGCCAGTTTAGTCAACTCTGTTTAACCAACAGAAGAGTAGACAAGCTTAACCAAACATATTAGAAATGAACTATGCATGTGACAGGTTTCTTGCTATTGGTAATCAAAGCAAGTCAAGCATGTTCCACCAGCTGCCATCACTTTATTGATTCCATTAGAGCTTTGTAGATGCCATGTTGGCCTACTAATGGCAGACTGACTATATGAGAGTGTCTGTGTGTTTGTACAGCTATAATTGTGTGCACTGAAATGACAGCTGAAGCATCTTGACATATCCCTACTGTGTTATTCCCTCAATGCTCATCAAAATATTATGCCCCGAGTACACTAGGATTGTTCTAAACAAGTAAAGATCCCAAACCCACTCTCTCCAAACACTCTTTCTCTATCTCTATTAGTGGTGGAAGGTCTGTCCAGCACAGCTGTCTCACACATTTGGCTTTATGTGCAAATTTTTCCATGTGTATGTGAGACAGCTAATTTAGAGAATCAAGACGAAAGGGTCAAAAAGGCTCTTTTGATTCATACCACATGATTAAATATTGGCTGTGTCTGGAGAGGGACTATATTTCCTTTTACAAAAGCCTCAATGACTAACAAAAAAGCATTTGAGTCTTTTGTGGCAGTTCTTAAAAAATCTCTCTTCAAAAGAGCTAGACAAAAAAAACTGCCTGTACTGTACATTCTCCACAACCTGAAAAGAGCCATTATAAAGTTGTTTTTGAATCTAGAGCTGTAAATGTATAGGGGACAGACAGTGAGTCGGAGGCAAGAGAATTGAAAAGAGAGAATAACGGTTTAGATTTGAAATATGCCCTTGTCTGTTGGCACTTCAGACCACTCCAGCATGTGTCTTTACCTACGGTATCATAAAAAGAGTTCCCACACAGTTAACCTGACAATTGAATGACTACTCTGATAAGAACAGAAAAGACTTGACAGTACCATTTCATCTAATTTAAGGGGATAGTTCAGGGGGGGAAAAAGACAATTCTGTCATCATTTACTCACGCCCACGCCTGTTGAGTTTCGCTGATCTTCAGAACACAAACGAAGACATTTTTAACATTCTCTGAACATGTTTGTCCATCCATTGAAAGTCATGCATTAAACAGTATGAATCAAGCAGTTTCTGAAAAGACACCATTGCTTTATATGATGAACAGATTTAATCTTGGCTTTTATGCATGTAACAATGCATCAACAGAGCTCATTAAGTATGGTAAACATGGAAACCCAATCATACAAGCATGTACCTGCTTGATCTGTGAGAACAAATCTCATTGGTTCTTGTGTGTCAATCAAGCACGTTTAAGCTTCCATTTACCATATTTAACATGCTCTGTGTATGTGGGCTGCTCACCATTTCTGGTTACACTTGAGAATAGGGAATACATATTCACTATTATCTAAGAGTTTTCCCTAAGTAAACTCCTAATTTGCTGCTTATTAATAGTTAGTAAGGTAGTTGTTAAGTTTAGGTATGGGGTAGATTAAGAGATCTAAAATATGGTCATGCTGAATAAGGCATTAATATGTGCTTTATAAGTACTAACAAACAGCCAATATGCTAGTAATATGTATGCTAATAAGCAACTAGTTAATAGTGAGAACTGGTCCTTAAAATAAAGTGTTACCAAGTTTATATCTGATTATAAAATGGATAGTCCTGGTCCTTGATTCTGATTGGTTGAGCCGCGTTCGAAGCTGTTGTAAATTACTCTACAAACATACACCTTTACGTTTGTGTGTTGCTCGGCAACCACTTTGTTGCAACCACAACCGTTTCTGAGGAACTACATTGTTTGGCGGAAGAATAATGTTTTTATTAATACCATTACACTTTACTTGCTCTGTTTTTTTGTTTGTTTGTTTTTGTTTTTTTGTGTGTGTGTAACCCTACGTATATGAAAAATTTTTTTTATAAAAGCAATAAGCCCTCTGAAGCCGTTAATTTACAGTGAATTTATAAATATGGTCATGCAGAATAAGGCATTAATATGTGCTTTATACTGTAAGTACTAATAAACAGCCAATATGCTAGTAATATGTATGCTAATAACCAACTAGTTGATACTGAGAACTGGTCCTTAAGTTATAAATTCACTGTAAACCACAGCTTCTTGGGGCTTATTGCTTTAATAAAAGCTTCAATTAATTCTGTTCATCACATAAAGCTATTGTATCTTCAGATTCATATGGATTTCAGTCATGACCATTCTCTAACCAGCATTTATTAGCATGTATGTTTGAATTCAGCAGACAAGATCTGGTACACTGCTGGTGCTGCTGAGAAAATTTAAGGATTGGTTCAGCTTACTTAAAGTAACATAAATTCATAATAAGAATTTGAAAAAACAGAGATGACCTGTATGAGATCTGTACAGGTGGAGCTGGGGAGGAGGAGGGCTAAACAATATTTTTCTTATTGCACTGTACTGTAGGACGATCGCTGGCTAGGGAATGGAATAAATGTTGTGGTTATGTTTATTAAAAAGTCTGATCGGGTACTGCCATGGAGTAGAGTTTCATGACTGAACTACAGACTTCTTTTGTGATCTCTTTTTTTTTACTTTTTGAAAGTTTTGTTGCATGAAATTTCAGTGGAGGGACAGAAATCTCAAAGATCATAATTTGTGTTGTGCAGATCATACGTCTTAAGCGTTTGGAACGACATGAGGGTGAGAAAATGATGACAGAATTTTCAACTATATCCCTTTAAGTGGCACAAACCGAGTGCTAATGCCGGGCTTGTGAGGATGGCACGATGATTTGCCCTTGGACAGGATGACATCTGCCTGCTGACTGCTACTGTCTGTCACTGCTGACTGAGTCCTCGTGAAATGGGGCTCTGGGTATAGTGAGAGAGAAAGAAAAAGAGAGAGCAGGTGGGGAGAAATGCAGGTTGCTCCCCAGCTGTGCAAGAAAATCCCTATTTCTATGTGTGAGTGTGCACACATTGAACTTCATTTGAGTGCGTGTGTGGTTATTCCTCACAAGCAGCATAACATATTCACAGACTCTAGAAAAACAACTAATGAAATCCCTCTTTGCCTCCTAATCTAAATACCAGAGAGCACCTTGGGCACTTCAGCAGACTCCTGGCAGGAAACCAACCTGCTGCTCAGAGCTTTCCCATTACCCTCCTCATCTTCCCTCTGCCTTGGCCTGCACATCAAACAACTTACTGTATACCTACAGCACAGGCAATGCAGAGATTCTCAAAATGTACTCTGAAACAACAGTGTTTTATGGGTGCTGGGCTACACACGGTGACAAATGTAAAATAAGCACCTGAAAGACTAATGGCCCGGTCTTCTGCCGAGGTCATAAAAGAGCTGTAATTTTTGCCTGAGTGACAGGTAACATGGCTCTAAATCATTCGTTCTCTTTCTCTCTCACTCCAGTTGTCTCGTTTCTCCACCCCTGCAGTCTCCAGCCGAGCCCGAACCCGGTCCCGCTCTCGCAGCACTGGAATTACTATTGGCAAATCGAGCCAGGCAGGATTAATTGTAATTCAAGGTCTATTACTGCAGCACTTGCTTGCTTTTGCTGGATTGCCGGTTGGGCACAGAAAGAATGACTGTTCTGAGAACTTCCCCACTCCGAGATTGTTGATTAGCCTTTTGATGGAATTGGTAAAGCAGTGGAGCTTGACTCACGGTGGCCCCTCACAAAAGGGAAAAAAGAAAAGATTTCAGAAGAGTATTGAGAGAAGATGCAGTGGGGAAAAAAAGAATGAAGTGAATCTCTGTGTGGGGGTCATGGATTATCAAATCCCATCAAATGTGGAGATGTGCTGCCCCCATGAGGAAAGATGAAAATCAAAGGAATCGAAGAGAGGGAGACACAGAGGTAGAGCAGAAGAGAGAGAGAAAATAGTGTTGTTATTAGGTTTTGCATGCCGGCACTGATTTCCAGCTGTCTCGCAGCCTGGGCTCTTGAGACTCTCTCAGCACTCGTAAATGTCACACCTCATACATGCCAGTGTGATTCAACACAGCCTATATTTACCTCCCGGAATGGCAGCGTACACCACCACGGATCACCTCTGCAAAGGCTGCTGAATCTTATGAGAGAGGATTTGGACGTTAAGCCTAGTTTTGAAGAGGAGGACACCATCCCACACCTCCACCTGCCAAACATAGAAATGCATTATGCAGATCTTAAGATCACAGACTACAGGAAGCGTCTGTACAGGAAGAAAACCAGGCTAGCTGTTAGTCGAGGCTTTTATACAGAATATAGGAAAACATTAGAGAGAAAAAAGCAAACAAGGTTATGTAGACTGCATCAGTGAGGACCAGAGAAAAGGGTTTGGTACAGGCCAGGGTATTCTTGTACTAAGATATAAAGAATGCCTCAAGAATCTTTATTCGATTCTGTCGTATCACATGTACAACAAATCTGTTGTTATATACATAACAAATATGAAAGTATTTCTATGTACATGTACTGTATGTGTTTATTTCTTTAGTATATACACATATCTCATATCCTGAATAAGAATCTTCATAAAAACATATATAGCCTTGAGCAAATACACAGTATGAGATATATATGCTGATCTGCTGCAGACACTTTTCAAATTATTATACATTTATACATTTCTACTTGTACTTTGTATTATATTATATTAAAAAATTTTAATTATTAGATTTTAAATTATGTATAGTACATATCTGTCCTAAAATTAAGTGTGTCCTAGAATTATATTAAATATAAATTATTATACATATTTAAAATTATTAGATTTTAAATTATGTATATTACATTAGATTAAATATTATTATAATCACTGATTATTATTTAAAAAATATTAATATTGGTTATATCAGGATGATATGGCATACATCTATATAATAATCACAGAAATTAAATCATACACGATTGATAAAAATAGACAATGACAGAAGATTTACAACTTAGTCCATCAGACTGATGTGTGATGATTATTTGAAAAGCAACTGGTCTATACATAAAAAAAAAACATATGGCCCTGAACATACCATCTCACCAAAACCTGCTTTAGCATCCTGTTGTGTCAGGACCATTTGAAAAGAGTATCATGGCCATTTGGTTGGCTGTCTTTGACAAATACTGGTGCAGATCTCTAGTGAGACGCTTTTAATCATCTGGCTTGCACATAAATTCTGATGTTATCTGCACACATCTGCACAGGTGATAGGTCCACTTCACAACCCAACATATATGTTGTGCATATACAACCTTGAAGCCTTGTGTCTCTCCAGGGAACACAGGCATAACACTCGTTACGCTTGGCTGCACCAACTATGATTATTTATTTATCTCTTGCTGCATTTATTCCCTGTGCAGCATTCTGGCTATCTGCTCCACTCTCCTCATTAAAGCTTTGGCTTTCTCTTGTCCTTCATCTTCTCATTGTGGCTCTTTGGTAGAAGAAGAGGGCGCTGTGGTTGAGGGTAGCTCAGTGTGGAGCCGATTCGGCCGACTTGGTAAACAAGTCAGACCTTTTATCAGAGAGAAGACTCAGAAAAAGGGCCTGCTGGGTGAGTTGGGCCCCAGACTGAGGGCCCTCCCTCTCGGGGAGAGCTTGAGCACAGCAGGGAACAGCCTTTCAACGGGAACTTTGATAAGTACCGTAGGGACACTTTTGCGAGGAGGGTCCCACACACTTTCCTCCGGGGAGGTTGCTGTGCCTACGACAGATATCCCACCGTATCAACAACTCATCTATCAAGATGGAGAGACAGCAGGAGGATTCATCAGTGCCTGACTAAACAAAGAACCATGTGTTTTCTTGCAGAATTAGCATCCTAGCATAGCAACACACTCCACATTATATCAAGTGGTTGAATGCAGTCTCGTTGCTATGCTAATCTCATTCGTACAATGAGATGTTTCATCAGTTTTCCTCCGCTGCTAGTGTTTTCTACGAGGACAACATTCATAATTGAAAAATTAAGACTTTTAGGCATAGACGTATCGTTGATTATGAATCATGATAAAAAATTCTGGTTGATGAGGAAATTGGAATGGATACATAGAAAGTTCTCTTTTTGAAAATAATCTTCTCATTGATCTTTCTTTCACAAACCAGATAATGTATTTCATCCCTTTGCATCATCCAAGTAAAGTCACCTTTTTTTTCTCCCTCAAGCCTCACAAGTAATTTAATTTTAAATTATTCCCACTTTGAATTGAAATCGATCTATGAATGAACGGCAATTAAAAACCACAGAGACTTTTTTAGTAAGCCTCACTCACATTGTATTATTGATAACTGAGTAAATTTAGACAAATTAGCGAGGTGACTGCGATTTAGACTGCCGCGTTGAAGAGGAAACTGTGTGTTTGTTTTCTCCTTTCAGGCCCCCTGTGTGTGATGTTGGGGGAACAGAATCTGTAATCGCAAACCTTGGAGGAACAGACTTCAGAGTGATCAACATGAGGCCTGGCTCTTCTCTTCCTCTTTGGACTCAGCAAGGTTTGATTCTTTGTCTAGCAAAATCAATAGCTAATGATGTGCAATTAAAGGAATAGTTCACCCAAAAATGAAAATCGTGTCATCATTTACATACCCCTCATGTCGTTCCAAACCAATATGACTGACTTCCTTCTGTGAAGCACAAAAGGTGCAATTTTAAAGAATGTTATAGCCACTCTTTTCCATTTGAAGTGAAAGGGGACTGGGGATTTTAAGTTCCAAAATAACTATAAAGCAGCAAAGAAGTATTATAAAAGTGGTCCATGTCACTGTATTTCAAGTCTGTGTGTGACAACTCCAACGTAGCTCTCAAATCAAATGTGTTGCCATTAGATGCACTGTATTATCTGATGTTCGATGCATGAGAACCAATGGTGTTTGGCATCAATGTCCTATTTTTGCAGTTTATTTTAAGTTATTACCATTTACCATTGAACAATAACTTCAAGTTGGTAATATTCAATTGAATAACTTCAATGTTGGTCTGTTACCCACACAAAGATCTGGTTTCAGAAGATTTGGGATATAGTACACAAGTCATATGGACTACTTTTATGAAGATGTTTTATTTTGTAGCTTGACAGCCCCAGACCCAGCATTTTTTCATTTGAACAATCGTGATTTTTTACATTTGCAAGACTTATATTTTACTCAATGTCTGTTTTCAGTGACTATGTGAAAACACATTGGTATTGCGCTTAACAATTTCGTAAGGTAAGTAAGTTTTCTTTATCAGTGTTTTATGCAGCACTTTTCTGTTGAATCTTCAGCATCATGCCAAAAGCAATCATATTTTACCAGAGTTGTGATTGTGAGCAATCTATATTAAATGTGACTGAATAAAATGATGACAAGAAATGTCTTTCTGTTGAGTTCTTCTTCAGGGCAGCATACAAATGAAACATACAAATGATTTATGTGCTGGTTCTTTTAATTAATAGTTCTAAAAGATGAGTTATCGATTTTAATATGTCTGAAACCATGCCCTGTATTTACTGCATTAGAAGAAAAGCATTCATATGTAAGAATAAACTAATGAATCCGAATCCAATCAAAATAATCAGATTAATGGGAATTAAACTGATCGGAACATCTGTATAGCCAGCCCTACAATACATTCTTTTGTGTGTGTGTGTACATATATAGATTTGTGTTCCACAGACAAGAGAACGACAAACAGGTTTGAAGGATCAAGATGGCTGGATTTTGTTTTCGGGTGCACTATCCCTTTAAGAACCCAGAAAATAGATTTGGTGCAGGTCATTTCTTATGGTAAGTGAAGAGTGTCCAAGGTTAAAATATGCTGCTTTAAATTTCCAAGAGCTTGTTCTAGGCTCGTCTCTTTGAACGCTGCGTGACACTGTGAGGTCCAGGCCCATTGTGGAGAGCTTAGTTTAAATGTATTTTAATCCAGGTTCTCCACAACAGGTCATAGTTTCTCTCACTTCACTTCTCCTTGCATAGTCAAACCATTAACCCTCATTAAAATTAAGAGCTGAGCAGGTGGAAAGGCTAATTGTTTTGTTCCAGAGCTCTTAAAAACAGGCTGCTGATCTCTTAAAAACACACAAAAAAAGGGTACTATCCAACAGTAAGACAACCAGTCAATCAGTGTTATATGTCACCCTTGTGCAACTTTTATAAACTCTACATAATCTGCACAGCTATATCACATCTAATGTCATGTGGCCAGATCTTCAGATTGACAGCATTAGGTCAGGACCATAGCAGCTTTTATTGGCCAAGGACAGCAACCAATCACACTTTGTTCAGTGTCGTGTTTAGGGATGCGAAAATGTTGATGTCCCTGTAATAACAAACCAGCAATAAATAATTCATTCAAGAATTTTGTCCTCAGTCGTCATGAGTCTGTGCCCTGAACTTCACATACTTTTGAAAATCCAGGTCCTTGCACACTGAGTCTGAAATTTTCATATGCATTTTTCGTATTCATCAAACCTTGCACACAGTCAGATGCATCAAAACACCTCTCAAAATGCTTGCTACGGATGTGAAAAATGCAGAAAATCTAACTTGATCCGAATTATGATTTTTTTTTTTTTTATGATAGGCAAAAGTTTCGGAGGCAGTGTATAAACGTGATTGACACAACGTGAGGTCATATTTATTTTTTTACGTGTGAAAATTTCAGATGAAAATTTCGGACTCAGTGTGCAAGGACCTTAAGTCTGTGATTTTAATTGCTGTCCGAATCCAGAATGTGAATGTTTTTTGCCCAGCACCCGCATAAGAATCCCCAGCCGAATTGCCTACTGTTTCTGACAAACACCAAGTTTGTGTGGTAATATAATTGCCGTCCAAATCCTGAGTTCTCTGAGTTTACAAGAAGGGATCCATTCAAAATTTACTGTTTAAATCTGAGCACTGTACAGTAACTGCTGTACGCTTCACTTTAATTTGCATGCATTTTAAAGATGTACACTTTTATTACTGAAACGCTGGAAAGTATTTACAATAACATTTCACCACAGCGAGTGGGAGCTGTTAAGAATAAAAAGATAGATAAAAAAAGCATGTGAACATCTGAAATAGCCAGTACTATAGTAGCAACAGGTACACAATACAATTTAAAAATATGTTTTGTATACAATTCTTTACATTAAAAATAGAACCAAGCAGCTTTGTTTTCCTTATGTAAATAAGAAATTGCATTAATAAATATGAATTTCCTCTTCAGGAACTCGAGCTGCGTCGGAAACGCTAGGGGAACGCCTTCTGTGACCACGCTCTGAATAACATGTGAAATCAGTCCAATAGCTGAGCGGGACGTCACGTGCGGGTGACGTCATGACCAGGAAGCTATAAAAGCACATGCGGCGTTGCCAGCGTCAGCTTTCTGTCATTCAGCGAAGCGCTCTGTGTGTGTTTCTGATGTTATCTATTTTATCAGTGAAGAAATTCATAAAGTCATTACTATTAAACTGTGAGGGAATATTTAGATCGGGTGGTGTCTGGTTATTTGTTAATCTAGCCACTGTGCTAAATAAAAAAAAGCACAGTGGCTAGATTAAGCCACTGTGGTCCTGATGCTGTGGCTCAGGACCTCGGAGGGCAGGCCCCTCTGGGGAAGAGAGGTTCACACCGCATTACACGGTGCCCGTCTCTCCTCAGTGCCCTCAGGAGGTCGGTCTGCCAACCCTGCCGTGTTCCAGGGCGCAGCGGTCTCCGGCGAGCGCTTCTCTCAGTTACCGCCCGGAAACGTAGCGGTACTAAGAGGCTCGCTACCTCTACAGAGGTATCATGAGCAGCTAGTTCGGTCGTCCCCTGTCACGCTTCAAGGCACCGAACTAGCCGTTCTGGGCACACCAGAGATCAGTCTCGAGAGACTGATTCCCTTAGTAGGTTATTTAGCAGCGTGGAAGCTACTGCCAAATGTATCTCATGGGTCCTGCGTACTGTAGAAAGAGGCTACGGAATCCAGTTCGGTTCTCGTCCGCCTCGATTCAACGGGGTCACCCCCACGCTAGTGGGTCCCGAGCAGGCTCTGGTATTAGAACAATGACGTCACGTGACGTCCCGCTCAGCTATTGGACTGATTTCACATGTTATTCAGAGCGTGGTCACAGAAGGCGTTCCCCTAGCGTTTCTGACGCAGCCTCTCGTTCCCTCGAGGAACTAGGGTTACATACGTAACCTGAGACGATATTCATATTTATTAATTAATAAATTAAATATGAATTTAAATTATTCCAAGCATGACATTTTATTTACAGCAGACAACCATGCTACTGACCATGTGAGCAGCACGGTTCCAAGTTCGTAGGATCACAGAACTTGCTCCTCCACTGTGAATAAATCACCATCTGAATGCATGAGTTTTATCACTGAGGTGGCATGTAAATTTATTTTTACAGACATTCACATGAAAAACAATCACCATCCGAAAAGGACTATGGTTGCACACACAACGGCTTTCTTCTTCCATGAGGGGGTTTGGCATCACAATGGCTTTGTTTCAAGGCAGGTAATGAAGCATTAATGAAAGCAGCACACACATCTTTTGGAATTCCTGAAGAACCAATCAGACGACGATGCTGAAACTCCCGAAGCGTTTCCCATTTTGTTTACCTTATGCATCAGACGTTTAGCCAACAGTCCGTGGGTGTAACGTCTGAGGCTGAAACTAACAGCCGCCTTTATCAGTGGGGGTCATCAAGGTTAACTTTGCACCAGTCTATATTCACAAGTAAAGGTGAGATTACAAAAGTGCAAATGATGATGCTAAGTTGCACAGACAGGTGACTGACTCACAGTCTGACTTCCATAAAAAGGACTGAGTAAATTTTTTTTCAGTATATACTTTACTCCACATTCGTTTCTCATAAGAGTTGCTGCGTTATCAAGGACAGCTGCATCTGCATGAAAGGCCTCACTACAGATTTCATCTCATGGCATAATGTCTCCTCAGCTTGGTGTTAGACCGAGGGCCACTTCCATTAAACAGGCATTGTCCACAGCCCAATGCCATTTCATTTGTCAGTTTCACTGGGTAAGTGCCTGTGATATATCATCTCCCACTGCCTTCCTGATAACGAGAATGGAAACTAAGCACTTTCGCTGCGCCCCTTCCCAGAAGCCTTGGCATGGAAGGGAGGATATGAAGCGAATGCAAACAGTACAATGCACTCACTGGAGGAGGAGCCATCTTCATAGATGTCTGAGTAACTTAAGCGATAAATATAAAGCACGCGGCTAGATACAGTTAAGTATTGATCAGATTTACCAGAAAACCTATTTCGAAGCTCAAGAAATCATGGTTAGCTTGACAACTTCGAGAGGTCTGTGCCAACCGGTCTACCATTTAATACTACGCTTTGTTAAATGAGTTTGGTTTTAGCCTGATACATCTCAAAGTACCACTTACAACATCTCAGCCTCTACTCAAAAGGTCTTTTCTTTCATTCGTTATTTTCATCAAGCTTCATTTGCTTCATAAAATCCAATTATGATTACAGGAACGATGATCGCATAGAATAAATCAACAAGCAATAGTCAGTGACTGCTATTTTTCTCTGACACTATTAGGTCTCTGCATGAAGCCGGTCTCCAGGGAGCCTGCTCTGTTTTTCTGTGTTGCGAGAAAACGTTTAACCCTTTAACGCGTATGATCACACCGGTGTGATCAGTCTTGGCTGGTCCCTGAAGCGTACGATCACACCGGTGTGATTAGAACGTTCAGTGCGTCACGTCATCAACTGCTGAATTTAAATCCGCTTTCGCGCTCGTCATATTATCACAAATATTCAGTGTTTTCAACCATATAATGCTTATTTTAGGTTTCAGACATTTAAATACACAAGTACTAGCAAAACCATACATTTACAGTTTGTAAAATGCACGCTGATGTCTATGGAAACGGCAA
>NW_015660496.1:400833-435070 GCF_001515625.1 Sinocyclocheilus rhinocerous | reverse complement strand
CCATGGAAACAATAAGGCAATACATTCTAAAATAACGGTCGCCTAAAAAAAAAAACACGCTCGGGGCTCAGCTAGAATATTTTAAACTCACGTGTGAAAGGGTTAAAGAGCATGTCTTCATTCTTTTTAGTGGGACTGACAAGTCCAGACTGGATTTATTGATTTTCTCACATCTATTTCTTATTTCAATCTAAATGGAGAACATTCTGTAGGTGCAGAGTATTTTTGAAGACCTTTACGTCACCCCTTATCTGCCATTTTACACCCATACTGCCCTCTCAGGACATTAAAATGTCTGAAAGCAGGCACAGCAAAAGGTAAATACTTCAGGTTTTAAACGGAGCACATAAATCTCACTTTTTATGCGATGAGAACTTTTCTTTCTGGAATCATCCATTTGGTTTTGTAAGCAACAGAAACAAAACATTGTAAAGGTGAAGCCTGCCACCTTCAGTTAGCCGCACAATGTTGATGAGAGCTCATGCTGACACACGCACCTCCAGGAAACATGCAGTTGCGACCAATTTTCTGAAAGATCTTTATTTATAGCCCTCTGAAGAGCTGCAACATGCTACAAAGGAGACTTAAAAGTGCTTAATTGTGCACATTATGCCTCTAAAATGAATCCCAGTGAGGGCACCCTTGTGTGCTGCACTCCAATAAACTTATGTTTTCCTCTTTACTCTTTCGTCCAATGTTCTGCTTGCACTAATTAGGGCCTAGGTGACACATGGTAAACATTTGCCACGTATTTGTTCCCGCTTGCTTTCTATGCATTTAGTTGAGTTTAATGCACCTTGTGCCTGAATGAGAAAGCTCGAATGTACTCTTAGTGCAGGGAGAGGCCTTTCATTAGTGCTATTAGAAAGTGGCAGGAATTTAAATTGGTTGCGATAAATTAACAGCCCCACTGGGAGCTCAGGCCTGAGCCAGCTAATATGCAATTATATTAGGCAGCTTTGCATCTCCATCTCTGCTTATCTGGAAGAGTGCATGCTGGGAAAGGGGCCCTCCCACCCAGCTCAGGGATGGGAGGCCTGCTGGATTAAATGTTCAAATGGTTAATTGGGAACAGCTTGTATCTACAGCACTTACTATGAGACATCAACATTGTCTGCTTTAAAAGCACACGGATATTATCCCGAACAGACAAGTGTTCACTTCATTTTATGACTTCAGAAACAAAGCAAATTTTATATCAAGACCTAGTGGAAGCTGTTTGTAACAATGTAGCATGTTAAAAAGAATACATCAGCGAGTGCAGCTGAATCATGCTGCTTTCTCATCTAACACCTGTTGGCTTCAGATATGCAATATTGAAAAACCCTACGGAAAAGATGTAGGCAACCATGTAGAACACAGAGCATGGACGTTGTTTGGATTCCCAAATGTGTTGAGTTAAGCGTTTGTTCGCAATCTAAGGCATGTTTGCCATTGCACATGCCTTTTACCTTCTCTTGATGCTGCTTAAACGCGCGTCTGTAAGCCGTGGGATGCCTATTAGCAAATTTGCCCACTATTGTGTTCCAGAAACTACAGCTGTTCTCTTTAATAGAAACATGTAAAAACAGGCTTTGCTGTTTTGATTGAAATTAAATTGAAATTGACTTGTCATGCTGTGTTGTCTACCAACTACAAATGATCCAAGTAATCAAGGAAGACATGACAAATTGTGAGGAAAACCTTGACAGGATTCAACATGATGTTCTGAGACCAATAAATTTACGTGCTAACATGTCTGTCATGTGGATGTCATCTTCACAAAAGGCATTTTTCACTCAAAGCAGTAGTGAATTCAATCTCTTTCACTTTAAAGTTCAATATTGTGTACATGCCGATAGACCTGATAAAACAGACCTGCATCTGGAATCATCAAACAGTCTCCGGCATCTCTAGAATGCAACATTACTTCTTATGCTCACCAAAGATGGTTATCACCATCTCCTTAACACAAGAGACAGCATATGTTTTCTTCTTCTGGCTGCTATTTGTAGATTTACTACAAAGTGCATTCTCAGTCAGCTGCACACAAATGGTTTCGCCAGGCTCATGTATTCCTGAGATAAGGAAACACAGTATGCTGAAGACAATCAAACAACCTTGTCCTCTGGACAATGCACAGCATGGTTAGCGACCATGATTAACCTCCTTCTCATGGTGCTTGTGTTCATGGGGATTTAAAGAGATAATTCATTGTTCTGGAGAAATATCAGCTGGATTCAGATATGCAGACTGATTGAACGTTAGGCCGCAGAGTAAAGGAAAGCCTCTTATTGTAGCATCATGCTATAAGCATCCAATTGATAGCCTCTTGTGCCAAATTAAAGTCCCTGTGCTGCTCCGTCTGATAGCCTTCACATTTGTTCTTCAAAATTACTATTAAGCTACTTGTTTTGGGAGTTACAGCAGATATCATGCTTGAACATTTACAATTAAAATCACAGTGTAATGACAGATCTTTATCAGATCAGATCAGTACATCAGAGTGTAAAGAATTTCAAATATTTATTTGAAAATATATATATTTATATATGTTTAATCTGTGTATTGTGACGTGTTCTTTTTTTCCCCACAGCGCTTCTCCTTTATTTTGACCTTTCTCGAATAGCCTACATACCATAATTTTCCCAGGCTATCTGGTCATTGTGGATTTACACATTTTGCCGACTATAGCGGAATCAGGTAAGATCTTCAACTTAATTACACAAATAATGTTGTATTTATATAACTCGCTCCAGTCTTTATTTTAATCAGTTTCATAATGCACGCATCAAGAAAGCAGGCATGGAATCTCTAACGAATATTGTGTTTATTTGTTACTCACGCGTTGGTAGGTTATGAAACTAAAATCGTCCAATTTTTTTAAGGTAGAACTTAATTGTAACTTATTCTAACTTAATTACAATAATTAGCCTATAACTTATGACACGCTCATTAAATAGACGTCTTCTTGATTTACATCTGAAGTAGCTAGTGCAAAACAGAATAGCCTACTTAAATTACCATCTGTAAACGTGAAAAAAGTAATTGCTTTGTGGGTAAAGCTATGTGATTATACAAATACAAGCATTTTGACCACACTGATGGCGTTAAATCTATTTCTACTTTTAAAATCACCTAAGCTATTACGAGCAAGCGCAGCTCTGAACATCAACAAGATTAGGCCATAGGGAATGTGATTTTAATCGCTTCAACAATTGAATAAAGAAGGCGGTAATATTGAGTAACTTACATTTTAGGCACAATATTCCCAGTTGTCTATTTTTTGCTTCAACAACAAAAAATGTCCCAAGCAATCAGCTCTTTTCCTTCTCTGGGAGTGAAGAATCAGTGTTTTGAACGAATCAATTAAAGAATTCAGTGAATCACTCACATACTGCTCATAATTTGTTTCTGCCATAAAGATATGTTAAAAGAAGATAGAGTTTTATGCAATTCAGTGTTGTCAGTGTAAATAAGTGTTGTTGAACAAGTGAATGATTCGATGACCCTCTCATAAAGATGCTGCGTCCCAATCATGGTTTTGTATGAATTGGTGGAATGAATAATTCATTGGTTCACTAATAATTTGTTGCCACCTACTGGCGAATAGAAGTAGCTTGCAGAAAGTGTCACTCTGTGGTTCCAGTTCCATTTTGTCCAGTTCAATCTTGTATTTCCAAAAAC
Organism: Sinocyclocheilus rhinocerous; assembly: GCF_001515625.1. NCBI lineage: Eukaryota > Metazoa > Chordata > Actinopteri > Cypriniformes > Cyprinidae > Sinocyclocheilus > Sinocyclocheilus rhinocerous. The sequence continues at coordinate 431,404 of NW_015660496.1, read as the reverse complement.
GTAAAGGCATGTTATTCTCCAACCTTTCTTTCATAAATAGTTTGTATAATACTTCGGTTGACAGAAGTTCTTCACATATAGGCCTAATATATGACATGTCATACAATGGCATGACAAACAAAGATGTCAAAAGATCAAAATCAAATCAAAAGATGTAGACTACAGTTCCATGCATACAGAGCATAAAAAAACTGAACTTGGTCTCAAAATTCAGTTTCTTGTAGCAACCTGTAGTAGTCAGGAACGAGACTGATAAATTTATTCAGCTGCTGTGTAACAACAGTGGAAGTAAGGGTTTCGTGCATTTACATGTGTGCTGTGGAAAGCAGCCAGATCTTTTTCTTCATCATCTACTAGATGTCTTATTCTTTCAGACATCTGTTCTACAAACTTGCCTCCTTTCATTTCTTGGACATATTTTAAGAAAGATTCATTCATATGGGCTCCCTTCTGACTGGTTCAGAACTCCAGTCTTCAGCAGTCTGACTGAAGTTGACAGGATGTTTTTGGGAGCATATCAGTGGAGTTGGCAGCAGTGAAGGCCCAGAGTTTCATTAGCATGTCTTCTTTAAGTTATGGTATGGCAAAGAGGTGACATGTAGGTACAGACACGAGTCAGCTCCTGTTAAGCTCAAGTAAACGCGTCCCACTGGCTGTCACTGACAGATAACTGCATACATCATAACATCAAAACAACACAGTGGACAAACACAAAAATACATCTCTGACAGAGCATACGAGAGGAAGATAAAAACAAAACTTGGAGGGAAGCTGAGTTGAATGCATAAGTGCAGAAAAGACACATTTGAAGTCACTATGAAATCAAAATGGACAATTCTTATTTTGTATGCCATATTGCAGGATTTATTATAAATGATTTATATAAACATTACTTTTTTTCAATTCATAATCAAAAACATTCACATCCCCTCACCCTCACAATGACATCTCTGGCGATGTGTACACAACAATCCAATGAAATCCAATGAATAAAATCAAGTCCCATCCTCTTGTTCGACAGGCCAAATATCTCACAATACAGAAAAAACTTGGTCGCGATTTCTTGGTCGCCAACTTTAACTCTTTGCATGCAGTGTCATTGCTTATTAAAGTAAGTGTACAAAAAGATGGTTCTTCTGCAAACTGTAGATTAGAAATAGGAGATTAGAAATATCTGACAGCCATGACTTCACTTTCCCCACAGTCACCACATCTGTCTTAATGATTTTGTGAGTCATTACCCTAGCAGTTCACATAAATAATGACAAAAGATCATTAAAAACAAAGACTGTTTGAGTGGTTCATAATTCTGTGATAAGAAGTCTGTAGGGATGAATGTAACCTAGCATAACTTTGAAGGTATTGTTCATACATGCTGTCTTTTTTATGAATTAATTATAGTGATTTCTCTCTACACAAAAGCAAAAATGACATTAACATGTTTACCTTGAAATTATTGTGCTTTAGTTAAACCTTTTTTTATTCAATTAATTAGGTCTTTGTGGAGTCCTTTTCAAATGTGAGTCGTCCTCTGGCCTTGATGCTGCTCGTGATGCAATATGATCTCACAATGTAATTCTGATGTTTAATGATCTGGTGTATGAAGGCCTCACAACCACTAGGGCCTTTTTATGAATCTAGTGAAGTTGGACGTTTTTTGATTAATTATACAGAGGTAACCCTCGTGTTTCTTTTGAGCTTGACTTTATTGTTTTTATGCTTGGGGTTCCAGAGATGTAAAAATAGTAGGCTAATAGTAATTTCAAAGTGAACCTCGTATTTTGCCTTCAAACTTTTTGAATATGTCTAACATCATAAAAAGTCATTATTATATTATAGATTATTATATAATTATTATTATAATATAGATATTATTGATGCTAAATATCTATGTTTTACCACATAGTTGGGATTTACTTATGACAGATTTGACTAGTATCCACTAAAGTGACATTTGTGGATCTGTTTAACGCCAATAAAAACACACTGTGGAAAAAGACCAAACAAACTGAGCTAAACAAGTGACAGGAATGTTCTACTGTGTGCATAATAGTCAGAGAATGTTGTTTTGTGAAAGTTAATTGCATTTATTCATGTTTTTTCAGCCTGCAATGTATCACATTTGTCATGGAGGACGTGTGATGAATGTCATAATCAGTTTTCATAATCATATGATTTGGAAAGTCATAAAGAGTCAACCTGAAACTTGAATGTTAACTATATTCTTAAAGTCATTAAAATATAATAAATACTAATAATATTAATAATAAATAACAGTAAATTAACACACTTCTATTTGTAATATTTTCAGCAGATGCTTCTGTGATCTTCGCATGATCTTCATCTTCATTCTAATATGCTTATTTGGTTCTCAAGAAACATTTCTTACTATTATCATTGTGGAAAGCACTTGTGCTGCTTAATATTTTTGCTTAAAAGAAACCATGATATATTTTATCAGGATTCTTTTATACAACAATTCTTTGAACGATAGTTGTGGGCATACGCACTGGAGGTATTGTGTGCACTGCCATATCTGCATTTAACATGTAAAATAAATTTACAAATATTACAGCACCTATCAAAGCTGCATTGCACAGAGAGATGCCAAGAATTATTTCGGGGGGGAAAAATAGTATGGTGTTTGTCAGTTAATCTAACATCCTCTGCCTCCTCTGTGTGGGTGGGTGGTTTGAGTGCGAACGTGTCCATGTCTGTGTATCTGCATATGTATGTATGTGTGGTATCCCAGAGCTTGTGCAGATAACTGTCTCTGAATGTTGTCCAAGTTTAGAATGAGCCACTCCACCGCAAGCATACACATCAGTGATAATTACACAGAATAGCTCACTGCCTCTTCAAATATGGCAGCCAATGCCATTTGGATATGCTCCAACAACGGCCATGGAAATTAAGCTGACAGAGAAGCCTTGATGAAGACACATAGTCACTTGCAGGCTAATCACTGTCTTTCTTGAAAAGGTCTTTGATTATTAGTTTACAAGGAAATTACAGCGTTTCAAATTTTCAGCGCTCTCCTCCTCTGTCATGTGAGAACATGCTCTGATACAAGCGGCAGAATCGCGTTTGTCCACTAGATGGAGATACAGAGCTATAAAAGCTCTTGGGATTGACAGACACACTCTCCTTCCCTGATTCGTGAGTCCTTGCTAAAAGGTATGAAAAGCCTGGAGAAATTCATTAAAATGTTCAAGTCACGTTTATTTATATAGCACTTTATACAGTGCAGATTGTTTCAAAGCAGCTTCAGCAGTGTACAGGCAAATGGCAGTGTTAATGTTCCAAAAGGCTTGAATTTCTGCTAAGCAGCTCAACAGAAGAGACTAGTGTCATTATTGGCTGTTGCTCTGCTGGCACTAGATACTCAGAAATATGAGATTTGAAATCAGCCGTCCAGAGTACATGGCTACATCAGAATGATCGTCAGTGAATAAAGTTACTTTTGGAAGCAGATGGTTTAGTCACGGCATCTACCAGCAGGGGCTAACAGGGCCATGTTAACCAGCCAAATCTTGACCCCTTGATTCCTTGAGCTGAGTCATCTGTTAGTCATCAGATAAACAAGAAAAAAGACAAAAAAAACTGGTTAAAATACTCTTTGGTGTTGGAGAACTCTATAGTTATAAAACTGGTTGAAATGGACCACAAATGGTTGAAATGTTACTTTATTTATTATTATTATCATTATTATTATTATTATTATTATTATTTCAAACTTGGATATTTTGAATGTTTATATTTTATATAGGCTAATGCATATTTAGGTTATAATGTGTAATATAATCACTGGACAAAGTAAGAGGAAATTGCATAGTCATTTTAAAGTAATTGTCAGTTGGATGTCAGAGAATGAATTAGTAAAAAACAAAAAAAGTGGTGTGTGCAGTGGTGTTATGAAATCTGAATGCATGAGGCAAAGTTGTTTTGTTTTTTTAATCAAATGTAAATTCATGTCCCAGTCATATTTTCTTAGTTAAATAAACATTACTTACACTATCAGAAAAAGAAAGTTTCAATAATCCGTTTAAATTTCTACTTTAAAATAATTTAAACAATATATTTTATATGTGAACTTATGTTCAGCTATTCTTTTTAATAGTTAACTTTTAACGGTTTTTGAATTTTTCGAATCATCAGTCATCAAAGCTCAGTAAATACTTTATTTACTTTAAATTTCACCAAGCTGATTACTCACTGAAAACTCCCACAGATCATGTTTTCAGGCCATTTCAAGTCTTATTTTGAGGTAGCCTAACAAAGTGGTTATATCCAAGTGTGTGACTTGTTTACTTACTTTTTTTTTATTAGTATTCCCATTAACGCAGGTTAGTTCCAGTCTTCAGTTCTGGTTGGTCATCAGCTGTGTTGTATTCATGATAAAACACAGCTATGACCACTTCACCAAATAGTGCTGGGTATCACTGGGCAACACCCTTAGAAACCACCCTTAGCAACATAAACAATCATCAAAACTGTTCCATGTATCATGTATTTCAGCAAGTATGAGTGACCCCTGCTGGCGTTGTTTTGCATCATTGATCTTTAATTTTGAGATCACACCCTTCTCGCTTCAAAGAAACTCTTCACCTGTGAGAGAAACGTTGACATGCATGTCAGTGTGAAGCCCACAGTTACGAGGGAATATTAGTGTTTTTATGCGTTTTCTATTTCAGGTATATGCTTCTGTATGTCCATAGAGTTCCTGAGCTCCAAAGGATGAGGCATGTTGCATCGGAACATTCTCTTGACATTTACTGTTGTTGTCAGGAACTTTTTTTAGCGGATGGATAGCATTTGACGAACTTTCAAAAAAGTAACATATAAATACATAAATTTTTGGTTTTAATATTTTTTATTGTGTGGTAACCGTTTTATAAAAGCAATAAGGTACACGAGGCCATGCTGTATTGTAAATAAGTCATGGCTGAAGGGGTTGCAGGCACTCCGCTTCATGTCGTGCCTAACAACGCCCTTCAGCCTAGACTTATTCACAATACAACATGGCCTCTCGTACTTTATTGCTTACATATTTTTAATTCAGGCTGATTCATGAACATGGAACGTGCATGAACACAAGAGGCGGAAATAAATCATCGCATGAAATAATCACAGCCAATCATAACCAGTCATATCCTCCTCTCATGTGACTTTCCCCCATTCATTCTCAATTACCCACCGCCAAACTCAGAGCATGCTTTAGGGGGTTGTTAAAACTCAGTGGGCTCAGGGGAGGCGAGAGAGACACGGACTCCCGCTGTAACTTTACCTGCTGGTGTTTTTTGGACAATTTTCTTTAGAAAAATGAATGATTTATACACTTTTTAATGTTATATTTTGTAATATTTGCATTGTTTTATTTTTGTATTGCAAATTATTTTCTCAACCAATTATTTTGAGGAGGCACTGCCTCTGTGGCCTCCTCGGAGAAAACGGCCTTGGTCTTTTCTCTCTCAAAGAAAAGATAATGGCAAAAAAAATACAATTATTTTCTGTGTTAGTGATATGGGGGGAAGAGAGAGATCAAAAATAAGGCGTGACTGGATTTCTCGAAGCAGCGGTTTAATCAGATCCTCTGAATGGGATTAGGGTCTCTCTTAATCTGGACTAAAAGCGGGTCGCAAGGTGTGTACTCTGCCAAGTGAGGGAAAGTGGCTTTGGTGAAGCAATCAAGAGATGAAAAAGATAAAGGGATTAGATTTTTAACCTTGATAATCTGGCACTTTGCATTGCCATGTCAATACACTTGTTTTTGTGTTCTGATTTGTTTTGACTTTTGTTGTCCAGAATCCCTTTCTGTCCAGCAGTGGGGCTTATACCATTGTTAGAAACTTAACCCATTCTAACATCACACCTAGAGAGTTGCCAGATTGAGATGAAGTACTGTACATTTGAACCAAGCAGCCTTAAATCCATCTATTCATCCATCCAACCAGACAGAGTGCTTCTGAAGTCAAGGCATACTATAGAAAAATACTTTTTAAACTGATTATTATTTCTTATATATTCTGTCTAGATTTGCTATTGTTTTGCATTTTAATATGATTCTGTGTTTCATGATTTTGATAACACCATCTTTCAGATCGATTTTATATTCAAGGACAGACATTGAGCACAGACATTGTGAAAGTGGTTTTAATTTTATTTCTATGTTTGGCATGCATAATTTATGAGCTTTTGTTTTGCATGGCTGTAACTTCATGGTGAATGGATAAATGGACTGGAGTGTTATATGCCCTAATTCCCCACACATACAACACAACACACACACACACACACACACTTCTTCTGTCTCATCTCAGTTGCAAGACCCAAATTCAAAATCACGACCAAAATTATAAATAAATACATATAATTGTTTTTTTTAAATGTACACATATAAATGATATAAATTATAATACACAATACACATTATTGTTCCAAAGTTGGAAAGATTTTTAAATTATTTTTGAAAGACGTCTCTTATGCTCACCAAGGCTGCAAACAGTAATACTGTGAAATATTATTAAGATGTAATTTATATCTGTGATGGCAAAATTTCAAGCAGTCATTCAGTGTCATATGATCCTTCAGAAATCATTCTAATATGCTGATTTGGTGCTCAAGGTACATGTATTATTATCAATGTCTGATTGGAAAGTTCAAAAGCATTTATATAAAATAAAATATATATTTTTACATTATAAGTGTCTTTGCTGTCCCTTTTGAGCAAATCAATGTGCCCTTGCTGAATAAAAGTATCAATTAAGAGAGAATTAATCTAATTTTCATAGGCACAAGTGATGACGATGAATAAAGTAACATGGAATCACATGTACTCTCTGAAAATAACACAGGAACTGTGATTCCATTCATACCATTAATAATATATTGATGAGGTCTCCTTTTGTTCTCATCAAAGCACAGCTGAAATGGTTACGCTCTGTATTTCAAAAAGACAACTAAGCATATGAGCTAATGACAGTCAGCTGCAGTGTAATGTACGAAACAAATTAGTGATATATATTTAGAGATAATCCATAATATGTGGGAGTGAACTTTATTCATTAATCATGCTTCAATTAAGACTTAGCCTGCAGCGGTATAACAAACCCAAAAGCCTGTTTGGATGACTGCACTCTAAATCTATGCTGCTCAAACAGCATATTTACAGGAATAGTAGCTCTTGTGCCTGTTTGCCCACTCTGTCATGTCAATTGTATGTGTGACTAAAAGACTTAAATAGATGTTTTTAGATCATTAGAACTCTGTCAGACGCAATGTTTAGCTAATTTTAATGACCAAAATGAAGTTCCAACTCCCATAGAAGCCCAAACGCCTAGACCGTTTTACGACAGAAATCCTGGGAAAATGTAATAATGTCCCTGATAATACCACAAAAGAGAATGCAAATCTCTAAGAAGGTGTGGGAAGGGGGGTGGCTTTCAAATCTCACTAAAAACTGAAAATCTCCCTGATATCGTTCAATAGATCCCTCTTCTCCCCTCTAATAACAGGCTTAGAAAGTCCTCTCTAATGGATATCTGAGCCAATCCCGTCCATCTTTTATAAGGCAAGGCGCTTCATCCAAATTACTCTCCCTCAGAAAACAACCAGCTGCCAGCAAGTGACTCAGGGTTACAGAGGCTTTCAGAGCAGTATTACTCTCTCTTGCTGGATTGCACTGACTCAGTTCTCAGTGTTACGGCAAAAGGGGCCCTTCAACAGCAGCTTCCTCAAAATGCGGCATTAGTAAGCACTGAGTCCTGAGAACATTTTCAGGAAATACTGCCATGTGTGTACTCTCAGTTCGCATTTTCCACCGGGTCATTCGCCTTCTTTTGAACGGCAGAAATCGCAAGTGACTCTGTAAAACAAACACTTTGTTTTCTCTAAACAGGGTGAAGCAGGAACATGTAGAGAAAATATCAGTCTGGTTTGAGTCTTTTGTGATCTTCCTCATAGCAGAGGAAGATCTGAGAATATAAAGACAACTTTGTCATTTGTAACAACGAGGTCGGTTGGCTTAGAGAGAAAGAAAATCAGAAAGAGTGCGGATTTGCATTGGCAAGGGGGTGGGGTGTTGTCCGACAACATGACCCCCTATCACCCATCGCCCAGATGGAAGTTCCTGAACACAGTGTTTTGATCGACTGGGCCACTAAATTGGTTCTTAAGGCTAAACATTATACTAAAGCCACTAGTGAAAGCATAAGCAGATAAACAGGGCATACAGGGGATAAAGAAGAAAGAGAAAGAAAAGAATCTGTCTAATCATCTCACCTCTGTTAAATCAGATAACTATTAAAGGAATATTCTTTGTTCAATGCAAGTTAAGCTCAATCAACTGCACTTGTGGCATAATGTTGATGACCATGAAAATGATTTCAACTTGTCCATCCATTTCTTTAAAACAACTGGTTTCCAATGAGGCATTAAAAATGGAAGTGAATGAGGCCAATCTGTAAACATTAAAATACTCAAGGTTTCAGTAGTATAACCACGAGATGTAAACATGACTTGGTGTGAATAAATTGTAAGCTTTTCTGCAAGTTAAAAAAAATCCCAGTCGGTACTTCACCGTTCCGAGGAAGGATGGAGGGTGGCGTCCTATTTTAGATCTGCGTCATTTGAACCGCTCAGTCAGGCGACTGAAGTTCAGCACGCTCGCACTCAAACAAGTCGTGTCTCAGATCAAGTCAGAGGACTGGTTTGGCACGATCGATCTAAAATATGCACATGTCTCCATCCTTCCTCATCACAGGAAGTTCCTGAGGTTTGCTTTTGGGGGCAAAAGCTTACCAACACCGAGTTCTTTCTTTTGGCCTTGCACTGTCACCCCACACTTTCACGACTCAATCACATCGACGATTGGTTGATATTAGCTCAATCAGAGTGGCAGCCGCGTCCAACGTGGTTACTTTTGGCCTGCTGTACATGAGACCGCTACAGTGGTGGCTTAAGACCAAGGGGTGGACTTGTTTGCGACTTGTTTCGTCTGTACGTTCACAACATCCAATGAGTGACGTATACGCATGACAGATCGCTTCCGCACACGCGTCAAGCGCCGGATGTTGAGAACGCGCTCAGGGCACTGGGGGTAAGCAGATAAACATCAAATTTTCATTTTTGGGTGAACTATCCCTTTAACTTATATTCTTTTTTTTTGTATTATTTATATAAGGCTGATTCATTCTTGGAGCCACAGCTAGACTAATTGAACATTCAGAAATACAGAGCCCCTTTTAGTCTTGACATTTCTGTAAGATTGCTTCAGTGAAAAAAGACACTGATCGAAATTAAATCTGCTGATCATAAGGAATTCAAGGTGCAAAAAAAAGCCTAGACATAGCTCAAAGTCCCCAGTGAACTGGAGTTACGTTTCTATTCTAGCTAAGGAATGCATCATTCAGTCTTAGGTCAATTCACTTCCTCCTATTGAAACAGTAGCAACATCACCATTTAAGCCCCTAACCTTGAGCTTCCTGTTGACAGAATGGAAATCCCATGGATCCAACACAGCTGGCCAGTTCAGAACGTTTGTCTCTGCTCACGCTGAGATGATTACAGTACACTCAGGAGACTTGACAAAATGAGTCTCTATATGTGAGAGATGTGTGCTTCAATCCAAATAGCGAAACCAGTGTTATGAGAAAAAAAAACCTTTCACAGTCCTAATTGTTTTTCATCATCGTCCCCAATTACCTGCCATGAACACCAAGATGGGCTTTCAGTTGCGACATCCCTGCCCTTTAACAGCACGTTTCAGCATGTGTGCGTAATCAGTTAGCAAAGCACAAATCTGTGCAGCGATTAAAAGTTCAGGGGTGCTGGTCTGAGCCTCTGCAGCTATGTTTCTGAAGGTTCAAACACAGGACATGAGCCGAAGATTAGTTTGGGTCTGGAAGGAAGCCGGGGCTGGCGTTACGGAAATTACTGCAGGGCTGGAGCTGCTTGATTAGGACTGAAGTGATGGGATTAGCAGACCTCTCGGTTTTGGAAAGGTGTAGGAGGGGAGAACAGAGACTTTGAAGCTGGCATTACTAATCACGGTGGGCGTGATACTCTCTATACCATACATGGGGTTGTGACATCAGAGATAAAAATGTAACGTGATCTGCATGACTAATTCCGCTAGCATGTCACCGATGTCGCACTCAACAGCCCTCCCTTTGCGAATCTCAAACCCAAACGCAGTCACGGGGGAATGCACGGAAGCTTTCGATCTTTCACCGTAGTTGTTACATTTTGATTCTGATGTTACAAAGTACAATTAATACTTTGTGAAGTACCATGTTGCTTTTGAAATAATATTTACAAAATCGCATGTATTTTCTGCCTTTCCCACTATGAGGCAATCCCTCTGCTGTGATTTCCCACCCTTGAATATGCTTCCCCCGTTTGTTATTGAAAAAGGTATGAAGGGCAAGTAGGCCCATGATGAAACTCCCTGGCAATTTTAACTCTCTCAAGTCCTTAAACCTGAAGGGAATACGTTCTGGGAATTAATGAATTCAACATGTGAGTGCAAGGAAAGCGACATGAAAGTATCGCCCCGGTCTGTTTTTTCTTACAACTGCGGCTGCGTTCTTATTTTGTAGCTCTCTGCTCCGGGTTGTCTCTTCACACCTCCTAACATCAAAAATAATGCGCTAACTGGCTGTTGGAAGCCGCATTGCAAGCGCTGGCTCTGTTAGTCTAGCCGCCTGGTTGAATGAGGTGATAAAATTAGCATTAATATGCTTCCTGAAAAGTGAATTAGCAGCTGGCTTTGATATTTCTCTGTTTATTTCTTTGTGATTGAATTAGGCAAAAGGTTTGGAATCTGTGAAACCAATATCACAACAGTGTGAATGGAACTTTTTTCCCAAATCTAAAGAAAACAAAGGCCATTTTTAAACTTCAGACAGCATCAAAAGCAGAAACATCCTTAGCTTGAATGTGTCTTGATGCTATTGTATTCTTCATGCTGCATAATTTAGCTGAAGCCTTGCAAACAGCAGGAAGCATTCGATGCATATTCCTCAGGCACTTCTCATTAGCTTTTGAAGGGGTTCTTTGTGTTTCATTATTAAAACAAATTTTCACTGGTATGACCGTAACACAACTATTCTGAGACGTGTTACCAAAGCTAAAAAATTACAGACTTTTACGTTTTCATTGCTTCATCCCCAATGTGGCAACAAATCATTTGTGCTCAATATGAAAGTCTGGTTTCTTTAACCCTTTGATGCACAACATGGGTCTAAAGTGACCCGACTGAGTTTATTTTTTTCTATATCTTTGCAAGAAATGAATGTAATAATTCAGTATTCCAGGAATTCCTCAATTAACTTGTTTTTGATAATCACAAATCTTTATTTTCATATTTCCTTTCTTGCTTTTTGAATACAAATCGTTTTTGTATCACTACCCTTCTAATGCACAACATGGGTCTAAAATGACCCGTATTCATTCCCTATGTTATTTCAATCATGGATGAGTGTTTCTTTTCTCAATCTCTGAAAGAAATGTTTCTTATTTATTTTTCCAGATATTCTTTAAATATCTTGTTTTTGACTTCCATAAATCATTGTTTATTTTTCCTGTCTTACTTTATAAACAAACACAGTTTTTGTATTTCTACATCAATTTTACACACATGGGTCTATAATGACCCGTATTCATTCCCTATGTTATTAATTATACATATACATACATATACATACTGTATATATATATATATATATATATATGCGTGCGTGCGTGCGTGCGTGCGTGCGTGCGTGCGTGCGTGCGTGCGTGTGTGTTTATTTATATATACATTATATATTTTGTTTTTGATTTGCACAAATCATGATTCCCCAAAACAAAACACAATTCCCCTTTTTTCCTTTATAAACAAACAGTTTTTGTATTTATACATCACATTTACGCACATGGATAAAAAATTACCCATATAGAAACCTTTGATATTTGCTATTTTTTGCAAGTAGGAACATAGTTACTGCAGCAAACATATTTTTTTGCCACAAATCAACAAGCTGCTTTTGTATATTTGATGCAAGTCTTATTTTATAATTGTTTTATCACAGAAAATGTTTAATATATATTTTGAAAGATAACTGGACATAATATTTGAATGTTATGCTAAGGTTACCTTGACTTTGAAATCTATTACTAGTGAGAAAGAGAGACATGTCCAATACTATTATCTAGCTTGTTGTTGACATATTGCAAGCTAATTTTAGCTAGGTCAACAAAATAATAGTTGAAATAGAAGGTTATATACAGATAGATATCGTCACTGTCAGATGGAAACCTTCTATCTACATATTTCATAATTTTTATTTTTTGTCATGAATCAATACTCTTGGTCACCTATTATGTCTGTCAGTGTTCCTGAAAAGTAACAGTTCTACAAGGTTTCTGTCTGACAGTGACGAAATATAATAAGTACATACATGATCAACTCTTTGATGTGCATTTAAAATATTCTTGTCCTTTTATTTTTTTTTAACTAGAGTGTTAGTGGCTGGTCCTAGTCATTCAAGATTAATGGCTGAAATGTTTGAGATGCTGCATGAAGAACAGAATGAGTAAGATGAGGCAATTTTTAGCCTTGATTCAGAGTCTGAAATATCTGATGCTGATGACTAGGGTTGGGAATCGAAAATCGATTCCGATTCCAGAATCGGATACTTAAGGTCAGGAATCGGATACTTGTCAAATTAAAATTTTGATTCCACCTATGGATTCCTATGCGCTTTTTTTTCTTCATCTGTGAGGACCGGACCTAGCGATCTGCCAGGACCTTGCTCGCTAATCTAAGCGCTCCAAAGTTTGGCTACATTTGCGATCAGAAGCCAAAAAAGCTAAGTACAATATCTGTGCTAGCTAAACATGTTGCAAGAGAGGTGTCACCACCAACACTGGATAAATGTTTGATATCATTATTTAAGCACATTGGAATCGAAACTGGGAATCGAAAAGAATCGGAATCGATAAGCAGAATCGGAATCGGAATCGGAATTGATCAAATTCAAACGATACCCAACCCTACTGATGACTTAGATTATGTGCCAGAGGGTCAATCTGGAGTTGTGGGTGTAAATTCAGCTATCTTAAAGAAGACTCATTTGATGACAGTAAAGACCTGTCTGATGAGGAAATTCAGACCCAGTTCAATAGATTGAGTAAAAAGTGGTCTTTAGTGAGCATCCCCCTACTCAGGACAGAACAAGAAGCCACAATATCCTGAGGAGCTGCCCAGGACCTGGTTCACCAGCTGCTGATTTTTCTGATCCTGCACCTCTTCCTCTTCCATTGGCCCTCCTGTTTGATGTCCACCTGTGGCATGGGGCATGCCCTCCAACTGCCTCTATATGTGCCCATGGTTTTGGACCCTCAATGCCTACACCAGGGGCAGCCAACATCATTCCTGGAGAGCCACAGTCCTGCAGATTTCATCTCCAACCCTAATCAAACACCCCTGAACAAGCTAATCAAGGTCTAAGGGTTACTAGAAAGCTACAGGAGGGTGAGTTTTTATCAAGGTTGGAGCAAAACTCTGCAGGACTGTGGCTCTCCAGGACAGACGTTGACCACCCCTGGCCAACATCAACTTCACTGAGCAACACCCTGATTACATGGCTGGTGTGACCAATGCATGACAGCTATTCATCAAGAAGCTGGTCAAAGAGCTGATGTTGTCGTGCAACATATGAAGAGGTGCTTGGAGGCCCAACCTTTAAAACCATATTTCAGAAGCAATGGGAAGATGTGGGATAAAAAAAAACAAAATGCAGCCACCACCTGGCCAAGGGAGGACAAATCAGCAGCTAGTGTTCCCAGAGCAACAGGCCTGTGTGCAAGGAGCACAAATATGAAGTTGTCATTTGTGAGGCTTATAAGCACTAAAATGGCAATTTGAGATGTTGCTGTATCTGTGTGATTTAATTTTGTCAGTTTTATATTCTTTTATTCGGTCACATACACTACAGTTCACTACAGTTGCACTACAGATACAGTACTGTTCAATTTCAGTGTTATCGGTTATCAGTGATATGTGTATGTTATGTGTGACAAAGTGTTAAATGTGTTGACCTAAATAACTTCTAAAATTATTATTTTAACAAAATGTTGTCTTTATTCTTTTGTTTTATCACGCTTGCATAGATGGGTCCTTTTTTACCCATTTGTGTAAATTTGACATAATAACACAAGACCTAAGAAAAATTAAAATAATAACTGATGTTCATTGAAAACAATATATTTAGAATATAAATTTCATAGATCAGGGAATATTAAATGCTGAAATAAACTGATTTCAAAAGATGAAACAATTAAATGCCCAGCCATGCATGAAATAACATAGGAAATGAATACGGGTCATTTTAGACCCATGTTGTGCATTAGAAGGGGTTTGCATAGCTTGTGCATCAAAGGGTTAAAGGGGCCATTTTCAGTAAGACTAAAGTGGAAGGAGGTCGATTCAAACACGTTATTCCATCCAGACTATGCCCCAGGGTGGATTTAGGATCACGTTAAGTGAACATTAATGTCTCGTTAAGATCAGTCCAAACGCCTCAAACATGCCGTACATCAGCTTTCTCCAAGGGCCTCCATGCGCTTGGCTGCTCACCCAGGGCAAATGAGAGAAGACAAGAACCCTGCTATTTTTAAAGCACACACTTCACAAGGCATCCACTGCCTCATGCGGTCTGGTGGGTGATGGTGCAGATAATGTCTGCTGGACAGTGGCAGGGTTAAACACCACAGTCGTGCCTGTAGGAGGCATAAGGAAAGGTCTCGGATGACGATGAGGAATATAAAGTACATCGATACTAACTTCTGGAATGAGGAATCCATAGAAGCAGTTTTTGAGTAAGTTTGCCCATTTAAGTCAAAATGATATTTCTGCCCAAAGATACAAGAGATTTGCCATTGCCTCAGGAAGTCATTTAATGGCAATGGCAATGGCAATTTTATTTGTATAGCACCATTAATTACAACCCAGGTTGTCCATGTGTGCTTTACCACCAAATAAATAAAAACACATTACTAATGAAATTAAAAACATAAGAATGTGTCAACATACATTGTATGCCTTAGCAAACACATTTTTTTTTTAAATATTTAAATATTTCTTCTACCTTAGCAAACACATTTTTTTTTTAAAATATTTAAATATTTCTTCTAAGAAATTAAATATTAAAAAAGAGTGAATACTATAAGCACTAATAAATAATTATAAATAAAAACTAATAGTAAAATATAATAATAATAATAATAATAATAACAGACATTTTAAATCAGTGAAAATATGATTAAATTCTTATATAATTAAATTAAATAACATTATTATAAAAATACTATTTTATATAATTATTTAGAAACATCTGAAGAATTTACTTTAATCATTATATTTTTGTAAGGTATATTATAGAAGGTACAGTATGTTTTAAAATGTTCATTGAAGTCACAACACACTCACTCTGTGTGTGTGTGTGTGTGTGTGTGTGTTATCCTTATCTGTTATTTTTCCACATCAGCTTTTCCTGTGTAGGGTTTAAGGGGGTGCTGGTGCATCCTGGCATCCATCACTGGGCTAATTATTACCAGTATTATTATTTTCAATGGATAATGAAACTCATGAAATGATTGCTCCATTTACAGTAACTTGAGGTTTTATTTCTTATTGAGAAATTCACCTGACATATGAGCCATATGTATTGTACAGTAGCACTCTGTCTACAGTGACAAAAATACTGTAAAAAAATAGTTTCAAGTTTGAAAGAAAGGTATATGGAGAGAGTTGACCTTGATCCACTAAGCATAAAATTCTTGCCTCAGTCTCCAAACATTTATCTAACCTTTTATACTGTATAATTATATACGTCTTACATTCCTAAGTACCATCTGAATTGGACAGGTAGAATGAGGTGTGTAAAATGTTCTTAAATCAAGTTAGCTGAAGGACACCAGTCGGTTTCCACTTCATGCAATTTTGAAACAGTTATGTTTCAAGACCACAATATGAAACACGTTAACATTTCTTCCCCTTATCGCAATCAGATTTTTTTTTTTTTTCATGTGTTAGTTTGTTGCATTTAAAAAATAAGGTCAAGTAATACTCTTCAAGGAGAGGAAGCAGATTTAAAGTCAACCAAATTTGAACAAAAGTTCTGCAGGGCGTTCTGAGCAAGGACTAAAATAGGATCAAAGGTCAGACCAATTTTTTATTTAATTTTTTTTACCAGAGGCCTGTCGTGGGAGTCTGTCAGCCACATCTTTCAAAGTGAAGGCCAGTAGACATATTCAAAGAAATAAGAATATCCTCACAAAAGCCAAGGAGCAGACAAACAAACAAAATAAAATGTCAAGCAGGGCTGCACTTCAGCAATTGCCTCTCTGTCTAAGCACCCAGGGGTATTTATCTTAGGTCCCCTGTCAAAACGGCTTGGACATTCCGTGCAACTAATCCTACTAAACTGACTTTCTCCACTTAGATCAATGGGGCACAGCACTAAGCACTTTTGACAGATACAGTACATAGATCCGCCGCAAGTCCCAGTCCCTAAACTCAACCCTCCGCTGAACGCACGACTAGACCCCTCCACCCGCCCCTTTCTCACTTACTAGTTTAGACAAGATCACGGGCAGATATGACAGTCACAGCCTCTGTAAAATTTAATACCACTCTGAAGAAAATCTCTCGGGATTACTTTAACTCCATTAACCTGTTTATCGTGCTCTTTATTCTATAGCTTTGAATAATAAATCACTTTTGCTTTCCTCTCCTCTTTAAGGGAGCGAGCTGGAACTTAATGATCTCCCACCTCCGGCCCCCTCTGTCTCTCTCTCCCAGTCGCAATCGCTCCCCGTCTCTTTCGCTCTCTCTCTCTGTCTCTCTCTCATTCAGCGGTGTAATGCTCCGCTTGCCTCTCCTACTGGTGGTCAGGGGGCTGCGAATCTTATCTGATTTTCCAGAGAGGGGTTTGGAACTGGACTGAAGAGGCAGGGACAATAACAGGAAGCGGCCAGAGGAACTGCTGGGCTGGGCTGATCACTTTTGCCACTGGAGTGGCCTGATTGTCCAGTGAGCAGCTCTGTGGGAGCTCAGACAGGTTCACATGCAGCTGGAAACAGACAGCACTGACCTGAGACTGAGGAGGATATAATACGACTCATTTACTGAAGGGATTTTCGAATCGAGGAAGACCGTTGAAGTGACCAAAAGTATATTTGTCTTTTTTTAAGTTGAGTCTATGAAGTTCAGTTGAAATATTTACATATTTTGTACATCTGTATAATATGTACTGTATCTGTGTATGTTCTATTTGGTTTTATTCTATTTTAATGTGTATTGTAATATTTCTCACCAAAAAACTCGAAAGTCTGATTTGAATGATGCTTCCTGGACTAATAGGAAGGAAATTCCCAAGGAACACTGATTACCCATGGGAAGACTTTGAACTTATCTGGATGCAACATTTTACTTAGGAACAAAGAAACTATTATAAATCCGTACACCATCTGTCCTGCTTTTTTCTTGAAACAGCACAGCAGTTACAGATTATTCTTAATGTCTCATCCCATATGCCACTGTAGGAATAATGTTTTAGGAGATGCAGAAATCAGTGCTATCTCATCACACAAAGAATGAAAGTTGGTGCTGTTAATTATTAAAGGTCATGTAAAACATCACAGTTCAGGCTATAAATAATATAAAACATGCTAGCCGTGAGCTTGACATTATGCGACACATACACTTAAAATCTAAATGAAGAGAGGTGTACCAGATGAGTCAGAGGTGAGGACAGGTGCAGTACACACACTTCAGACAGTGACACCTTTAACAGGTTGCTGGAACTTGTGACACTGAAGATGTGTGATAGAAAGGAGGGGAGAGTTGATGTATGTCAGGCTGAATTTCCTAGAGAAGCGAGTAGGCAGACTGCAGATTGCTGGAAGCTGCTCCGTGATTAAACCTATTTTAATCTGAAGCCCACACATAGACATACACACATACACGCAAAGCCTTTCAAATGACCGGTTTAAACAACAATTGCTGTGGAAATGGTGTGCTTTTCAATAATGTCAAATGTTGAAAACAATTTGTATTGAACACGCTTCAGTGTCAATGTGCTGAGATTCCAATGAGTACAAAGCTGATAGCACTGCACTGAATTAAAAAACATGTTTTATGCTGAGAGTGGTGGGTGGGAAATTGAAGTGAAATATGTGATGGTTTACATTAGACTTGTTTGAATTGAAATTATCTGCTCTCATTTTATCTATAAATATATAATAGAAAGGACAAAAGAGAGAGTAAAGGGGACTTTAGAGTTAAAATTACTTATTTTTAATTTTCCAATATAACATGACCAGTGTTGCTGACTGAATTATCATGAAGTAAATATTTAGTAACCAGCAATTCAAATATGATATGGGTAGTTTGCATCAAAAACAAAAAGAGGCCAAGCAGAATCAAGAATTGGAATTTAGTGAAGCAAACACAGACAGGTGAGGTGGTGCTGTTAAATCAAAAATCAGCACTCATGGAACACTGCTTGTCCAATTAAAGTAGTGTACTGGGACATTTGCCATATACATTTGCAACAAAACATTCAGTTAGTACTTACCCAGCAAAAAAAAAAAAAGATATATAAATATTATGGGACGTGGGAATGTTACTTTTATTACTTTAAATGTTTTCTGAACAGTCTAAAACAAGCAATAACTTTTAAAATCTGATAGATGAATGACAGCTAAAACATCAGAAATAATAAAGTTTTTGTGCAAATATTTTGAGAACATAAATACCAAATAACTCTGAATAAAAGTTATGTTAACATTACTGGAAGAAGGTGTGTTTTTTTTTTTTCATAGATTCAAGAGAACCTTGCCAGAATATTAGACAAATGCATTGTACATTATTTTCCACAAGCATTTTGTAACTTCAGTCCATTTATGGAAAATATTATTTGTCATAAGATTAAAGAATATTTAAAGTCATTATATGGCTGTGCCCTCTTGAATGTATTTATTTATTTATATAACTCTTTTGTAAGAGAGAATTTGTAGAATCACTCTTTCAAGTCTTACCAAAGAGTGGATAATGAGCAACATTTCCCTTTTGCCCTTACCTGACTGGAGAAAACAAAAAGAAGAATAAAACAGGCATGAATAAACAAGAACATCAGAGTAGAAATGAGCTCAAAGCATAGCTAGCATAGTATCTTATGTGCTGCCCATACATTTCTGAACCCATTGTTTTATAGCTTATGTGAAAGTAATCATTTTGAGTGGAAGACTTTATGAGGCCCTATCGCAAAGATTTAGCAATTTGGGAACACTTAAGAAGCATAATCCACCTCATCTTAATATCATCATCTAAATGAGTCTAACATAAGAATGGTCCATCAAGCTAAAGCATGTTATCTGGGATGGGAATTTAGTAGGCTAGGGAATATATTAGTAGGCTTTAACAGTGTCGCACAGTTAGAGTGTGCTGTTTCTCATCGTTCAGAAGAATACAGTTGAAAGTTTGTGCCACAGGAGGAACCCAAATGAGACAGACAATTTAATGAAGGGATTTCAAAGATAGAGATAACAATGGACTTTCTTTCTTTCTTTCTTTCTTTCTTTCTTTCTTTCTTTCTTTCTTTCCAACATTAAACATACTGAGGTCTGTGAGGATGAAGAAACCATCTTGAAAGGCATGAATTAATGTATATATTTTTGTTTTTTTGTTCCATTCACATGGTTTACAGATGATGAAACAGACTGCCTGCAGGCAGATGACTGAGCCTGGCTTCTGGGCAGGTGTTCTGGTCATTTTATGTACCCTCAGCATGGGAGCTGATGTCCACCAAGCTCTGAAAACGCCATCCATGCCGAGCAGAGTGCTTCAAAGACATAAGAGAGCCTGGAAATGGGATAAACTTTATGTGAATGAGGAAATGCCTCCAAAAAACCCACCTGAAAAAATTGGAAAGGTAAAGGGTCTAAACAATGACAAATTTGATGAAAGTATTTATATAGTGCTACTTTGAATATACTGCTTAAAGTAAACTCAAGTACTTCAAGTAGAGTCATATGAGGAATTACTATGTACATTTAGATATAATGAACAAAATCTTTGGATTATTGTAATGTTTGTTGTAATGCTTGCTTTTATTTCTCAACTTTTTCCCCTCATTCCTTTCTCTTTTTAGCTAGAGAATACATTTTTCAATCCATCTGCAAGATATATTCTCTCAGGAGAAGGTGCTAATGACATTTTTACTGTAAATGACAATGGGGATATCATTGTTAATGCAAAGTTGGACCGGGAGAAGAAAAGTGTCTACAATCTGTCAGCTTCACTCATCCACATTGCAACCAAAAAACAGATTGACAACGATGATACATTTATAATAGTGGTCATGGATATTAATGACAATAGCCCTGTGTTTCCACCTGACATCTCTGGATCCATCAGTGAATCTTCTAAAGCAGGTAACGGGGTGGCCATGATGTCCATGTGTGGACAGCTTTACAAGTAGGACTGAAGAACTATTATATAGTACACCTTGATGGATTTATGAAATGTGGATTTTGTTGCAGTACTGTAAAACAGCCAGCAAAACATTATTTAATTTTAATCTTAAATATTTGGACACATTATCTTTCTAGGATCTATAGTAATGACAGTAAAAGCAACTGATGCTGATGATCCCACCACTCAAAATGGAATGATTGGGTACAAACTTCTGAATGGGACAGATCTCTTCGCCATCAACAATAAAGGTTTGCAATTAGAAACTTTTGGGGTCATAAAAGTTATCCATCTATCTATCTATCTATCCATATATCCATCCATCCCAATAAATAAGCAAATATTCTTACAATTTAAAGTAACTTTTTTCTGTTTTAGCTGAATTTTCAGCAGCCATACTTTAGTCTTCAGTGTCACATGATCCTTCAGCAATCATTTTAATATCCTGATTTGATGCTCAAGAATTTCTTTTCTTATTATTACCAGCGTTGAAAACAATTGTGCTGCTTAATATTTTAGTGGAAACCATGATACAGTTTTCCAGTATTCTTTGATTAATAGAAAACTCAAAAGCAAGAATGTTCAGCAGCATTTATTTGAAATGGAAATATTGTGTAACTTTATGAATGTCTTCGTTTGTTTTGTCTTTAGGTGAAATCAGAACATTGACAAGCAGTCTTGACCGAGAGAAACGGAGTCAGTATCTAATTGCTGTACAAGCCAAAGACATGCCAGACGTTAGTAATACTGGGAATTCTGCTACAACTATTGTGACTATCAACATTAATGATGTAAATGACAACATTGCCACCTTCAAAACAGGTAAAAAAGTTAACTGTAAAAGCTGTAACTAAATTTTGCAAAGTCACACTGCATGCTAGACTATTTTTCAAATCAGTGTCAACAGAAAGTATTTTTCTCCTTAGGAGAATACCAATTTAATGTAAAAGAAGACAGCAAACCTGGATATGAAATTGGCGAATTAGAAGTGGAGGACAAAGACGAGATACAAAACAAAGATCCATCTTTTACTATACAACATAAATTTGATGAAGTGTTTGGCATTAAACTAAGTAATGTGAAAGATGGAATTCTTAGCCTCAAAGTGGTAAGCATTTCACAACTAAACAAGCTTCAAGACAACTTGAATTTTTAAGACTGAGCAATGCTTTTAATGATTTCAATTAAAGTTGACATTTTTTCTCTTAGCTTTAGAATTATTGTTTTGCTAATTTTTTTTCCCCTAATCACTCACAGCCTCTCGACTATGAAACGCAGAAGATGCACAAGTTTAGTGTAAACGTGTTAGAGCGCACAGTGTCTAAATCACCAGATAACCAAGGACCCAACCTGCAGACGAGAGCCCAAGTTTTCATCAATGTAATTGATGTTGACGAACCACCTGTTTTCAACCAAACTGAATACAAGTTCAGCATGTACGAGGGCCCGTTCAAGAATCCAATCATTGGAGCTGTTTCAGCAAAGGATCCAGATAAAAACGGTTACAAAATACGGTATGTATGGAGATGTATTTTTATTCATCAAAAAAATAATGCCTTCTGTGTTTTGCTGTACTGTTATAAAGGTTAAAGTGTAAACAGATCAAAATGGTTTCATCTAATGTTGACATTTGATCACTCTAGGTACTCTATTGAAGACTCTAACTGTCCTGTAGCTGTGGATCCTGTACAAGGATATCTGTCCTTAAAGAAGCAACTGGACAGAGAGGACAAATCCTCCTACACTTTCCAGATTACAGCACAGGAGGATGTCACAAATGGTAAGATATAAACAAGCTTTCACAGCTTAACCATTTACACTACCAGTCAAAAGTTTGGACACACCTTCATTTTTTCCACATTTTACAAAAATAAAAACTGTGAGATAAAACAAATATGTGAACTATGTGAATGTGAATTATTTTTCAGGGAATAAGCAGTGTTTTATATTCATATTAAGCACTATTAATTTATATTTGTAATAAAAAAATTACGAATTTTAACATAAGCTTTTAAATAAAAATGTATTTACCACCATAGGGATCATTAATTCTGCTAAGTGTGTCTAAACCTTTATTATATGTGTTTCCAAAATATGTGATTTTGTGATTTTGTGATTTCAGTCTTATTTATATTCTGGAGGGATCACAAGCTCACTGAATTAGCTCTGGATAAATTATCTGTTAATCAAAGATTTGGTTCAACAAATCCAACAGAATGTGACTTTTGGGAACTGTTTTGTTTTGCTGTGCTAATTATGTCTATTTGCAAGAGTACTTTGATTTAATTAGAAATTAATATTGTAGCAAAAGTTTGTAGTAAAAACGTCTTTACATATTTACCAAATAACCCCAGCCAAGTAACAGCAATATTCACAGACAAATCTTTTTTAGTAGTAGTAGGTTTGACAAAATTAAATATAATAAGCATCATCGTCATTAGTATGATCATCATTATTATCATCATTATTATGATCAAGATCATTAGTAAATTTGTGGGGGGGGGTTTATCTTTGAATCCTCAGGTCTAAAGTCCTATGCGCTGGTTAATCTGAAGGTTCTTGACATTAATGACAACGCACCAGAACTAACTAACCGGAGCTACGTGTATGTTTGTGAGAGTGATAAACCTGGAACAGTAAGGAGTCGCTTGAATACATTTCACATGAACACATTTATAATGATTTTCCTTTAGCTATATATTTCCATAATCCTTCATTTATCACCCTCTTGCAGATCATTGGGACTGTTGGTGCCTATGACAAAGATGAAAATGCAGGCAGGTTCCGTTTCACTCTGGCAAAAAGGAACTTGAACTTTTCCCTTTATGATAACGGAGGTGAGTTAATTCATGTTGACTACATTTGGTCAACAGAGTGGTTCTAATCAACTTTAATCAGCCACTCTACCATTAGGATAATGTTTGTAAAGTTGAATTTAAAAGATCTAGTTTCAGCGCAGGTATGCAATTTTTTTATGAATGATATTAAGACTGCTTTATCCTTAGATTTTCAGAACACTGTGGTTTCTTTCCTCACAGCTGTATAATGAACTAATATGATGGTTTACTATTTTACTAACTGGTTTACTAACTGGCAGAAACAGGAAAGCAAAGTAGTTTGTTAAGGTGCACTGACTGGAATGAAAAGAAATGTCTTGGGCTTTTTTTTCTCTCTCTTTTTAATAAAATGACATATAAGCTTATTAAAAAGATTTCAGAGGGATCATGTGACACAGAAGACTGAAAATCCAGCTTTGCCATCACAGGAATAACTTACATTTTAATATCTATTAAAATGGAAAACCGTTATTTTAGTTGTAATTCTAATAGTAATTTCACAATGTTACTGTTTTTATTGTATTTTTGATATATAAATGCAGCCTTAGTGAGCACTTTCAAAAACACACAAAAAAAATCCCAAACATGTTTTAATTCATAAATGTAATCTATAAAATTATTACATTTATTTTATTTCTAGCCATGTATTCAAGTGACAACAGAATGTTGCTTTTTACAATTGCAACTGACTTTCCTCAAAATGTGCTAGATGAACATTTCAATTTAGGCCACACGAATGTCAAAGTGAAGATTTACTCTTCCTACTATTGTGTGAAATGGGATATTCTTAGGCCTGGTTGCACTGAATTGTCACAAGAACCTCAGCAACATTTCCCTCCAAGCATCAACAGAAAACAAAAGCAGAGTCCAATGACAACAATAGCACTGCTGATGAAAATTGTCAATTTAGGCCACACGAATGTCAAAGTGAAGATTTACTCTTCCTACTATTGTGTGAAATGGGATATTCTTAGGCCTGGTTGCATTGAATTGTCACAAGAACCTCAGCAACATTTCCCTCCAAGCATCAACAGAAAACAAAAACAGAGTCCAATGACAACAATAGCACTCCTGATGAAAATTGTTAGCTTGCACCTGTGGCATACACAGTTAGTCATTTCCCCTGAATAAGAGCGAAATTAATGACTGCATCTCTTCAATTATTAACATTTGTTGTAGATAACACTGCGCGCATTGAGCTGAAGCAAGGCGGTTTCAGTACAGAGCACTCGGTGGAACATGTGCTGGAAATCGAAATCACTGATGGAGGGACACCAGAACAGAAGAGCATTAACCTCCTCCAGATTAAAGTGTGCACGTGTCAGACAGGTAGACGGGTGGAGTACTGTATGGCCTACACCCGGACCGGAATGAGCGTCAGCGCCCTCTTAGCCATTCTTCTCTGCATCGTCACCATCCTGGGTACATTTACACGCATCTCTTATCTCACTTGTTTTTCTTCTTTCTATTACAAAGATATCCATGCATGGTCAACGACTCAGCCCTCAGTGTTTTCCTTTTTTTAAGAAATAAAAAAAAAGAAATTTTTAAAAAGCAAACGCCTCATTTAATCAAACCCAGCAAAACAGATTATGCAGGTTTCATGACCTGACAGGAGCGTGTTATATTAATGATACATGTGAACATTTTAAATCCTTTCTTTGAGGAAAGGCTTTTCTCAGTAATTTCCCAAGTGGAGACTCTGTATATTTTATTCACCATCCTAGGATCCTTTAAGTGGTCTGGTTGTATAAATAACCCAGGTACTGAACACTGTAAATAAGAGCATGTAAGAGAGTCGCTTAGCTCCATATTTTCATTGTCATTGTTAGTTAGTGTACTATATATAATGAGGAAAAAAGATCCAAAATCTGTCACTGGGGCAGTACCCAGTACATATTTTTGTCTTATTTACCACTTTAGGGCACATATTAGTACCTTAAGGTATATTATTATTATAAGTACTTGTTAGTAAAATTTAAAAAGGTATCACCTTAGTGACAGGCTACCTTTTTTTCCTGAAAGTGTGAGATGACATTTTGCTTGCGTCTCTACACCTTTTCCAAAGTAGAGGTTTGTGCTTGCATTTCTAGATGTGAGAAACAAGGCAAGAGTGATGACAATTAAGACAAGCCACTGATCTGCAGTCACACCATCAGACAGGCGAAAAGTGTTGAAGTATTCTGAAGTTCACAGACCCCTGTGATAATAAGAGACTTCCTTTTCAACACCACCTTTCTTTATTTTCCACTTGTTTTATTTCGTTCATTTGTTTATTTCTAGACGAACGAACGGTGTTTGAAACTTGTGTTGTCAATCAAAATTTATAATGAGTTTACATTACATAAATAAACCAGGAAGATGTTAAAGAAAGAAAGAAAGAAAGAAAGAAAAAATGTTGATATTGTGTCTATTTCTTTCATCTTCTTAGTCATCGTCATCCTCATTGTGTTGCGGAGGCGCTATCAGAAGGAAATTTTGGTTACCAAGTCTTCTGGCGAGATCCACGAGCAGCTTGTGAGTTATGACGAGGAAGGCGGTGGAGAAATGGACACAAACGGTTATGACGTCTCCATCCTGTCCTCTGCTTGTCACGACAGCAGCTTTCGGCCCGGCACGGGACCTTCGCTGTATGCCGTGGTGAAGAAACCCTCTGCTTGTAAGGGTGACATGGCCATGATGATCGAGGTGAAGAAGGATGAGGCCGACCATGACCGTGATGGGATTCCCTACGATACTTTACACATCTACGGCTACGAGGGATCTGAATCCCTGGCCGGTTCCCTCAGCTCTTTGGACTCATCTTCCAGTGGGTCCAATCTGGACTATGACTTTTTGCATGAGTGGGGACCTCGTTTCAGGACCCTGGCTCAGCTCTATGGAGTAGACGGCTCGGACTCTGATAGCTCCGACTGATCCTACTGAAGGCCTGGGTTATCAGGTAGTCATCGTCCTAGGAGGACACATCAGCACGATGGAGACTGCTGTCTTCTCTTCATGGGACTTTTTGTAAGGGTCCCTTTAAGAAAGGGATTAACAAGTGCCAATACTTGTTTCCTTCATGCATTGTTATGACATTATGATGAGCACTACTGTATTTGTAATTTTCATAGAATAAGTGTATGTTAGTAGAAAAACTTGCCTTGGTTTTTTCAGACTGGTTTTGTCCAGGTGGGTTTTGTATAAAACAGCATTAGACACTGGTTGGACAAACTCTCTGGTTTGTCCTTACAGCAAATCTGCTTTCATTTTTTTACACAAAATATCTTTGTGAAGGATTTTTTTTTCTTTTTGTGTATATTGTATTACTCAACCCAGTCTCATGAGAAAACATACTTATTTTACGTTTTGGCAACTCTGTGGTAAATCCTTATGAATTTGTACCATTAGATTCATACGATTGTATAAAACAGCATTAGACACTGGTTGGACAAACTCTCTGGTTTATCCTTACAGCAAATCTGCTTTCATTTTTTTACACAAAATATCTTTGTGAAGGATTTTTTTTTCTTTTTGTGTATATTGTATTACTCAACCCAGTCTCATGAGAAAACATACTTATTATACATATTATTACTCTGTGGTAAATCCTTATGAATTTGTACCATTAGATTCATACGAAAATGTTACCCACCCCTGAATCTAACCGGTAACATAAAACTGAGATTATACAAATAATATGAATTTGCAACCAAACTTAAAAGTTAAAAGTAGCAATGAGACTGTGTTGTTCTTAATATTTTTACATTGTTTTTCACATCTTGTTTTCCTATAAAAATCCTCAGTTTGCCAGTTTATGATTTTTTTCTAGACTCATAGTCAGTGTAATTGCAGAGCCAGCATTGTTCAGCAGACTCTTCTCATCAGGAAAACTACTGTATTGCCATGGGAGCAACAAAGGAAGTTGTGATAACTGTACTTTGAAAGAATTAAAGGCTACTCCAAGTTTATTTGACAGGAATCATCAGCACATCGATTGTTATGAGTAAAGCCCAAATCTCAAAGGTCCACCATTATAAGGCAATTGCAGACGTCTCAGGAAACATGCAGTGAGTTGTATGCCTGTTGAAATGTGAAAAGCGGTCTGAATAACTGTATTACCAAGTGAATCATAAGTGTGGCTATATATTTAACAGCGCCATTTAACTTGTTAAATATTTTGATGATAGTTAAAACCAAAATATGTAGCAGGCCAGCCAGTGTCTTGACAATATTGTTTGTCTTTCATTCAAGACTAAATAGACAAGAGGATCTCCTTTCATTGAAAAATTTGTAAACCATCTTTATACCTTAAATATTTACCTTTGTGCACAAACTCTACCCTGTTTCCCCCATTAACCATGGGCACAATATGTGGAAGCCACCTTCTCCCTTTCCTGTAGGGAATTACACGGCAAGCACTCTTCTCCCGTCTCGTTTAACATGAGCATCTCCGTCACTGAAATGTCAACTTCCTGTCTGTGTGAGCACAAGGAAACGCACTTCCTGTTCCCTTATCTTTTAAGTGAAGGAACAGATTGAAACCGTTTTCCTGTTTTCTCATCTTGGAGGGATAAAGAAAGAAAACTTAGGAGAGCAGGAAAATGTTAAAGAACAATATAAATCAAGCTGTCTTGGTCACAAAGGCATTGTCCTTCAAGACAAACGGTGCTGCTCTTGAATGTTTCTTTTTTTTTCACCATACAATTTAATTAGTCAGTTTTCATCTTTTTTTATTATTATTATTTTAGAGAAATGTCTTATAATTCTTATGTGTTATTCTGCTTGTAGAATTAGATGTTCAATCACTAGAGTATGTAACTACTGGGCAAAGACTATTACAGTAAATGAAAATCAGATAGACTGCACATCTTCTCATGATGGAAATGATCCATCATGTTTCTCAAGTAAAACAATGTACAGAAAGTTGAAGAGAAACTGGAACCGTAACTAAAATGGCCTTCAGTTGATAGCCTATGTGATTGTTCATTATTGTTATCATATTTCCTGTAGGTATGTATGCTTTGAATTAGCGATTATTGACATTATGGCCAGTTTAAAGTGTATAGTGTGTTGAATGAACATTTTTCTTAATGAACAAAAGTGTCTGAGATTTGTTGGGAAGGTCCATTAGATGTCAGTGTTGGGCAGTCAGACTAAACATTTCAGTATGTGGTTCTTGTGTGTGTTACAGTCTGGTGTTAAGAAGGACAAAAAATATGTGCCTTTTTTCTATTGTTTCTGTTGTTAAAAATATTATTTTTGTTTTCTGTTTTGAAACTGCCAATTTTGTATTTGAATAAACTTCCATACAATAGTTTAAGTGTCCTTAATATAAAATAAATTGTAGAAAAACATAAAGTTTAATGACAAAATGTCTTCGACTGAACAGTGTGTGTGTGTGTGTGTGTGAAGGCAAAAGAGTGTTAGTGTCTCATTAAACCGATGTTGTATGGGTAGCAGAGGGTACCGTAAGGTGAAGTTCACAATGTCTGTTGTTTATCGCACACACAAACAGATCACACAGATAGCGGCATGTTAGCGGAAATTCCACAGTGATGTCACGACTAACACATCTGTGAGACACCCAGCTGGGACTTCCTGAGGCTGTAGACACAGCCATTCATAGTATATACAACATAATGGCTTTCTTACAATGAACACAGAGATAATGCAACATAATAGAGGAAAAATCATCAAATACATATTCATCTAAATAAATCACACTCGTGATTTATCATCACCATTTTTTTTTTTTTGTGTGTATAACCCATGCTGTCTTGTATAACCCAGTACCTATTACTATCTTCAGTAGCCTTAGTTACACTACCGTTCAAGAGTTCTTCTTTGGAAAAAGTCTTTTATGTTCGCCAAGTCTGCATTTATTTGTTTAACATGTGTCATTCAACACATTTAAATTTTTTACCACAAAAAATGGTAACACTTCAATGAAGTTTTCATGAATTCATTGACATTATGTAATGTGTTGGATATTATTAACTAATAATGTGCATATATTACAGCATATTATTCTAGGTTAAGTATCATTTATAAACATTTATATTAAACATATAAAAAACATATTTTTAATGTTTTGAAAGAAGTATTTTATGCTTACCAAAGCTGCATTTATTTAATTACACATGCAGTAAAAAAAATTAAAATAACTGTTTTCCATTTTAATATACTTAAAATGTAATTTATTCCTGTGATGGCAAAGCTGATTTTTCAGCTTTACTCCAATCTTTAGTGTCACACAATCCTTCAGAACACATTCTGCTGATCTATCTATCTATCTATCTATGTATCTATCTATCTATCTATCTATCTTTGAAATCTTTGCAAATTTATAAAAAAAAAAAAAAAACGAAAATCACATGTACATAAGTATTCAAAGACACTCAAAATTGAGCTCAGGTGCATCCTGTTTCCACTGATCATCCTTGAGATGCTTCTACACCTTGACTGGAGTCCACCTGTGGTAAATTCAGTTGATTGGACATGATTTGGAAAGGCACACACCTGTCTATATAAGGTCCCACAGTTAACAGTGCATGTCAGAGCACAAGCCAAGCCATGAAGTCCAAGGAATTGTCTGTAGACCTCCGAGACAGGATTGTATCGGGGCACAGATCTGGGGAAGGGTACAGAAAAGTTTCTGCAGCATTGAAGGTTCACAGAAGCATGTAGTCTCTTTTACTCTTAATGGAAGAAGTTTGAAACAACCAGGACTCTTCCTAGAGCTGTCACCCAGCCAAACTGAGCAAATGATGGAGAAGGACTAGTCAAGACTGGTGACCAAGAACCTGATGGTCACTAGTTGACCTCCATGATCATATGCAGATGGAAGAAACCTACAGAAGGACAAACATCACTGCAACACTCCACTGTTCTGGGCTTTATGGCGGTGTGGCAAGACTCAATCCACTCCTCAGTGAAGACACATGAAAACGTCTCAGGTTACGTATGTTACCATGGTTCCTCGAGGGAACGAGACGCTGCTTCGGAAAACGCTTCGGGAACGCCTTCTGTGACCACGCTCTGAATCACATGTGAAATCAGTCCAATAGCGGGGCGAGACGTCACGGGCGGGTGACGTCATGACCAGGAAGCTATAAAAGCAGGTTTTGAAGGTCTTGCTTCAGGAATGAAGCAAGCGCTGGCAGGGATGCCGGAAGTATGGCACCGAGACGCAGCGTCTCGTTCCCTCGAGGAACCATGGTTACATACGTAA
>NW_015660496.1:399434-400389 GCF_001515625.1 Sinocyclocheilus rhinocerous | reverse complement strand
GCAACGCAACGCGTAAAAAGACAGTATAAGTTATTATAATCCGTAATTATGTCCCCACTGGATGCAAACAAATTTGTAATGGGTTTTCATGTTTATGTCTCGTCGCTCCGGCCGGGACACGGCATCAACAGTATGGTGAGGGGCGTAACATTTCCTTCACACACTTGAGGTATTCGGCCAATCATAACGCATTGGATAGCTGGCCAATCAGAGCACACCTCGCTTTTCAGACCGATTAGTTTTGTAAAAATCGACGCGTTTCAAAAAGGCGGGGCATAGAGGAGAAACAATAATGTACAGTATGTGGAAAATAATGTTTTTTTTAACTTTAAACCGCATAAACACATTTCATTATACCAAATACACAAAATAATGTTCTTTTTAGCAGCATCATATGACCCCTTTAAGAGAAAATATCGCCAGAAGAAAGGTAGTCTTTATCGTGAGGTGGCAATCAGAAATCTCCTCGATTGGCTCGAACGGAGGCTTAGAGAGAGCTTCTAGCACCACTGCCAGGTCCCACGTTGGGACGCGAGATCGTACGTGAGGCCTCAGCCTCACGTGCTTTTATAGCTTCCTGGTCATGACGTCACCCGCCCGTGATGTCTCGCCCAACTATTGGACTGATTTCACATGTGATTCAGAGCGTGGTCACAGAAGGCGTTCCCGAAGCGTTTTCCGACGCAGCTCGAGTTCCTGAAGAGGAACTCACTTGAAATTTGCAACAAACAAAAAAAGCACCTAAAGGACCCTCAGACTCTGAGAAACAAGATTCTCTGGTCTGATGAACCTCAATTCTAAGCATCATGTCTGAAGGACACCAGGCACGGCTCATTACCTACAGAGTACCATCCCAAAAGTAAAGTGTGCTGGTAGCAGCCTCATGCTGTGGGGCTGTTTTTCAGCGGCAGGGACTGAGGGACTCATCAGAGTAGAAGAAAAGCTCAATGCACCA
>NW_015660496.1:380575-398645 GCF_001515625.1 Sinocyclocheilus rhinocerous | reverse complement strand
AAAAAAATCTGCTTCATTGAAGGGTCACAGAAGCATGTAGTCTTAGCATGTAGTTTGAAACAACCAGGACTCTTCCTAGAGCTGGCCTCCTTGAGAAACTGATGGAGAAGGGCTTCGGTTAGCATGGAGACCAAGAACCTGATGGTCACTCTAGTTGAGCTCCATGATCATATGTGGAGATAGGAGAAACCTACAGAAGAACAAACATCGCTGCAGCACTCCACCACCGACCTGGGCTTTATGGCGGTGTGGCCAAACTCAATCCTCTCCTCGGTGTAGACACATGAAAACACACTTGGAATTTACGAAAAAGCACCTAAAGGACCCTCAGACTCTGAGAAACAAGATTCTCTGGTCTGATGAACCTCAATTCTAAGCATCATGTCTGAAGGACACCAGGCACGGCTCATTACCTACAGAGTACCATCCCAAAAGTAAAGTGTGCTGGTAGCAGCCTCATGCTGTGGGGCTGTTTTTCAGTGGCAGGGACTGAGGGACTCATCAGAGTAGAAGACAAGCTCAATGCATCAAAATATTGAGATAGCCTTAATGGAAACCCAGTCCAGAGCATTTAGAACCTCAGACTGGGCAGAAGGTTTAACTTCCAACAGGACAATGACCCTAAGCACACAGCAAGAGTGGCTTATAGACAACTCTGCGAATGTCCTTGAGTGGCCCAGCCAGAGCCTGGGCTTGAACCCAATCAAATATTTCTGGAGAAACCTAAAAATGTGCATCTGCCCTCATCCAACCTGACAGAGCTTGAGAGGTGAAAAGGCGAGGAGAAGAATGGCAGATAATTGCCAAATGATGATGATGATCAAAGCTTGTCGCATCATACTCAAAAAGATTTGAGGCTGTAATTGGTGCCAAAGGTGCTTCAACAAAGTATTGAGCAATGGCTGTGAATACTTAAGTACATGTGATTTTTTTTTATTTTTTATAAATTTGCAAAGATAAAAAAAAAAAAACTTCTTTCACGTTGTCATTATGGGGTATTGTTTGTACAATTTTGAGGAAAATAATTAATTTAATCCATTTTGGACAAAATGTGGAAAAAGTGAAGCGCTGTGAATACTTTCCGGATTCTTTCTTTCTTTCTATCTATCTATCTATCTATCTATCTATCTATCTATCTATCTATCTATCCATCCCAAGAATCATTTCTTCTGATCATCAATGTCAAAACCACTTGTACTGCTTAATATTTTAGTGGAAACCATGATACATTTCTTTTCAGGATTCTTTAATGAATAGAAAGTTTATAAAAACAACATTTAATTGAAAAAATTATTCTGTAACCATATAAATGTCTTTACTGTCACTTTTGGTTTGTTGAATGTGTCCTTGCTGAATAAAAAGTAGGCTACAAATGTATTTATTTATTTATTTGTTTGTTTGTTTGTTTGTTTGCTTGCTTACCTCAAATAACTGTATTTATTAGGAGAGATTCCACCAGGAAAACCCATTCATGGTAGTACAGTAAATCCCCATTTCCACTGAAGTTTTTAGGCAAGTTTCTAAAAAAAACAAATTGCAAAATAAAGATATGATCAAATATATGAAGGCAATATACATTTGATCATTTATCGATCGCTTTATTATTTATTGAAAAAATGAGGATTCGTAATGAGAAATAAAGCTTTCACATCAATTGTAATTTGACAACGTGAACACAAGAGGACAGCACAATATCACTACAGTAAAGGGACGATGAATGCTGGCCTCTTTTGAACAGCTTGAATATAAAAGCGTCTGCTAAATGACTAAAAGTAAAGTAAAGTAAATATATTATATTATATTATATTCATTCATTCAATCATTCATTCATTTATTTGGTGAAGATTTGTGATCTGCAGCCATACATTTAGATTTCAGGGAAACAAAAATCTGAAAATACATTAAGGCATCAACTATTTTCTTTTGTTTCTTACCGTTTTACTTACATGCAGATGCAGGATTGTTGAAAAGTTTTAGGTCAGTAAAATGTTTAGTTTTATTTTTATTTTTTTTTAAGTTAAAGAATTTATATTTTTATTATGATGCAGTAGATTGATCAAACGTAACAGTAAAGACATTTATATTGTTACAAAAGATTCCTATTTCAAATAAATGCTGTTATTTTTACCTTTCTATTATTTCTATTTACCTTTCTTACTATGATTTTCACAAAATAACAATAATAATAATCATTAAACAGCACAACTGTTTTCAATATTGATGATAATAATAAGAAATTAGCACCAAATCAGCATATTAGAATAATTTCTGAAGGGTCATGTGACACTGGAGAGTACTTGTTAAAAATTTAGCTTTGCCATCACAGGAATAAATTATAATTATTTTTACAATATAGTAAAGTAGAAAGCACAATATTACTAAGAGACTAGCATAAGAGACTTCTTTCAAACAGCAGAACGAAGAAGTATACTACATTTGATAAGTGCTAACAAAATACAGGTACACTCTCTCATTTACAGTACACTCAGCTAGACTCATCTGAGATCAGTACAATCTTTAAGCATGTCTGTTCCATCTGCCCTTGTCTCCTCCATTTCATACACACAGACAAATGACTTTGGAATAGAAATGGATTATATTTAATGCCTCCAAAGCAGAGAAATTAGAAGGAGAAGTGAGGATTTGGAAAGGTCAGCAAATCCAAGGAAATCCCTTCACCTTTTTTAACCTTTGTCATATATCTTCTCTTTCACTCAGAGTGTATTTTTAATGAACACACCTCTTCTTACAATAATAAAAAATGTTGATTGGCTCCACTAAAGATTCCAGCACAAGAATGTTATATAACCTCATTCAGAAACACTTGTCCCTGTCATATTCCCTCTCTCTCCCTCCCTCTAGCTCTCAGAGCAAGCCACGATGTACCTTCCACTCTAATGCCCTCACAGAGAGTTCAATAAGATGTCTTCCTTGGCTTATGTCATGTACATGTTACACAATCACACGTTCTTTCGCACAGACACACAGGGGGTCACCTGCATATTGTATCTATCTCTTGTGTACATGTGGAAATCCAAGGAAATCCCTTCACCTTTTTTAACCTTTGTCATATATCTTCTCTTTCACTCAGAGTGTATTTTTAATGAACACACCTCTTCTTACAATAATAAAAAATGTTGATTGGCTCCACTAAAGATTCCAGCACAAGAATGTTATATAACCTCATTCAGAAACACTTGTCCCTGTCATATTCCCTCTCTCTCCCTCCCTCTAGCTCTCAGAGCAAGCCACGATGTACCTTCCACTCTAATGCCCTCACAGAGAGTTCAATAAGATGTCTTCCTTGGCTTATGTCATGTACATGTTACACAATCACACGTTCTTTCGCACAGACACACAGGGGGTCACCTGCATATTGTATCTATCTCTTGTGTACATGTGGATCATGATCTTTGGTCTTTTTAGTAGCAGTAGCAGCAATACTGGGAATTTGAAGCAGAAATATACACTTGTCAGCTGCACACTTAAAAATAAAGGTTACAAAAGAGGGTTGTCACAGCAATATATAGGAACCATTTGGGGTTCCCCAAAGAACGTTTCAGTGAATAGTTCTTTTGGGCAGTGGAAAGGTTCCATGGATGTTAAAGGAAAGATTGATAAAGAACTTTAATTTTTTTAAAGTGTAGTCACTGAGATCTCATCACCCTCTCCAAGCCCTTTGTACCATATTGAGTCATACTTCATGTATTATACAACCCTCAGCAACCAGAAACGTAGGGGGGGAAAGAAAGAAAGAAAAAAAGTGTAAATAAACACATAAGGCAAAATGTTAATGTACTTGTCACTGTAGCCTATTAGAGTGAATTAGGGCAAAGTGGGACACATTTGACTTCTCAGAAGAGCAATAATATAAGCGTTGTGACAAGTCCCAGTTTGTCTAATGCAGTACACATAGCAGGTTATTATTATTATTATTATTTATTTTATAATAAATAAAAAGAAAACATCTGTAGAATAGAAAAAAAATAGAAAATGCTAGTGTTAAATGGTCAATTTTTTGTTACTGTTGTTTTTTAATAAATAAAAAGAAAACAAGCAGATAGAATAGAAATAGAATAGAGAGTGCTTCTGTTAAAAGGTATTTTTGGTAACACTTTAGAATCAGGAACATATTCACTATTAACAAGGAGGTTTCCCTCAAAAAACTCCTAATTTGCTGCTTATTGATAGTTAGTATATAGTTGTTAAGTTTAGGTATGGGTTTGGATTAAGGGATCTAAAATATGGTCATGGAGAATAAGGCATTAATATGTGCTTTATAAGGACTAATAAATGGCCAATATGCTAGTAATATGTAATGTGTCCTTGCTGAACTTTTTTTTTTTTTACCTCAGACCTTTGAATAGTAGTGTATTGCTAATAGTGAGAGAAAAAAAGGAAAGAACAGCTAGATAGAATAGAATTAGAACACTGCATCGACAGACACAGACAGTGTGTATGTTGTTGGCATCTGTTGCATTGGTCAGTGCTTGTTTTCGCTAATTTAACATTTTGAATCGCCGTTTGTCAGATCTTGGAATTTCTGACAAGTGATGTACTGTAAAACAGTGGCAGTGTAAATTAGCCTTAAAAGAGTCTTCAGAAAAACTCTTCAGCCTAATTCAAAACCATGTCTTCTGAGTTTCTAAATGCACTAGTGGTTCATCATGTGAGAAATATTTAAATACAAGTTATGTATACCAACTAAACAGCTGGTTTACTGAAACTGAGAACCATTCTCACACTCACGGCAGACCATTATTCCCACTATGCAGATATGTAATTTGAAAGTGGCTGCCCTAAAGCAGTGGATTTCAATCCTGATTCTGGGGACCCACAGCACTGCACATTTTACATATTTTCCTTATCTAATACACCTGATTTTGATCATCGGCTCGGTAGGTGAGAGCTCCGTGAACTGAGTCTGTCAGATAAGAGAGACATAAATGTGCAGTTCTGTGGGTCAATAGCCAGGACTGAAAACCACTGTACTAGAAAATACAGGAGCCACTCTGGAAATTGCAATTGGTAACACAGTGATAACCATAAAAATGAATTATAATTTTGTGCGGTTTTTTTTTTTTGGACTGTGTGTGTGGCCAAGGTGACCACAAATACATATACAGCTCTGAAATACAAATATGCAGAACTTTATAAAATGCTTATAAATTTTAAGCATGATAATAATAACAGATGTCTTTTCAGTAAATTATGCAAAGCAAGTGATGTATGGCGCAGCACGGCTCATGCCAAGAGCGAGGGGCTGTTGAGATTTGAAACAAGCAATGGCAATTCATCTAATGGCTTATACACATTCTGTTCCCATTTATATCTGCTGAGCTGTTGCATTCTCAAATCCCAAAGGTGTGATCTTGTACTAGTGTGAGAAAGTGATTCACACTTGCACTTAGAAAATGCTGACCTGCTGTACTATACCTCCTCTGAGAATTAACAGCTGCAAAAAGACAAGTAAAGTGAAGGGGCTTTCTTGAGTTGCATGTAAGCCACAGTAAAGTTACACTGACAGCTATGCAGCCACTGTTGTATCAGATCACAGTATGTTGTCTTTACTCTTTGCTCGTGGTACTAAAATCCCAAGAAATGTTTAAATGCCAATATACATGGCACTTTCATAAACACATTCTTCTGTTTATCTCTCTACACATGTCAGTAAATACCAGATTATATTTTGAAGCTCTTTCACATTCATCCACAAACATGTCAAGTGCCAGTTATGACCATCCAATACCTGCCATCCATTTCTATTTATACAGTCTTGTTTTCTGAAGACACAAGTAGTTGGTTAATGTATAACTGATTTTTCATATGTGTTATGTAATTATTTATGGCTTTTTACTTAATGACAATATGTAAAAAAAAAAAAAAAAAACCATCATGTTATATTTCTTTCTTTCTTTTTTTTTTTTTTTCAAATTATGTAACTGAAATAAGCAGCACAAGTCTTGAACATTTTGTCACAGTGTCATTACGTGTAATTTGCTTGGAAATAAGCTTCAATATTAATGTGTATAACAGTGTTTGTTTATTCACAAGTTGTGTTGTATGGAGTCCTGCACATGACATGTGGAAAAAATAAATAATAGACAGTGTGGCTATTTGTGTCCGCAACTTATTAATTTGTGGCCATGATTTAACTAAAACGAGGGAAGAGATGTCATGTAAGCTTCTGTGCTGTTGAAATTAGCCTACATGAATAGGTTTTATTGCCATTATGGGCAGGGGATTTCTAATTCCCAGCATGTTTGGCATATGACTGGGTGGGAAGAGTAAATGTTAAAAAATGAGGCATTGTATGTGTTTTTGAACCAAATAAGAAAGATTATGCTGTTTAATGTTCTGTTATGTTGGAATTTAGAAAGATATATGTTACAGTGAAGTTTTAAGAGTTATAGGGAGACGAATGCACCTTGTAGGCTGATGACAGTTGCTCCATTTATTTAATGGCATTTTACTGTACAAAGCATTATCTATAAAGTTATGATTTTCTCTCTTTTTTATATCTATTTATGCTGAAATATATTATATACTCTCCCAGTAGGCTACTATTCGTCTGTCGTGAGTGCAGTGTTCTCTCTCTTCCTCTTCTCTCTCTGTATAATGGCACAGCAACACCTGCCCTCATTTCTTTATTCAGAAAGCCTTATGAAGTGCCGGGAGACTCAGCCATGAGGTGGCGAGGATACAGATACATCAGTTGTTTACTGTGATTTTTTACAGTCACTGTAATGGAAGTGCCGTGATCAAGTAAGAAATCGTTTTGGATCCGGAGTAAATCGGCGTTTGCGCAGCTCTGTCAGATGATTTGATGTAACAGTCTGATCGGTGGCAAATGCATGCATAGACAACACGGCCGCGCGAGATATTTAGACATGTCGAGGAGCTGAATTTGCAGGATTGTGGTTAAACATGTCTGAGGAGGTTAGAAGAGTAAAATTCATCTGCAGCTCTGAGTCCATATGGGCTTTTTAGAGCAATCCGAGAAACACTGACGTTCAAGTTGCATAGGGCTATTTTCTCCTCTGCGAACGGGTAAGTAGGTTACTTCACCTGTTCCTTACCTTAAAGTCATACAGTCTCCACACAATGTTCTCGTTTTACCCTGTTTCACAGACTCGGGTCTGTTTACGCTGAAATAAACACTAAAATATTTTGTCAGGTAACTTAAAACTTGCTAAATGTGGGAACACGTATTAACTGTTTCGTCAGTACATCAAAAGACTGAATCAAACTGACTACGTTAGGATACACAAAACAAAGTATTTTAATGGTAGCTAACAAATGCATGTTTTTAGTTATTTTTAGTAAATCTTCGTCTTTTGTTTTTCACGTAATATGCACAAAATGGTTTTAATAGCTTTATAACTGGTTGTTTATCATATTAAAAAATCAGATTACAGACCTTTGTAAGTATTCGAATTAAAAATTCAAATTATTGTGTGTAGTGCTTTATTGCCTATCTATCTATCTATCTATCTATCTATCTGTCTGTCTGTCTGTCTGTCTGTCTGTCTGTCGGTCTGTCTGCCTATGAGTTGTGAATTTTCATAACTTAATAATGTAATAGGAACATAAAGGTCACTGTGTACCACTCATAGTTTGTTGAATTATTAGCTAGGCTGTATTGTAGCTTGTTGCTCTATTCAGTTGGTCTCCCTTGATTCTGAATGATTGCACCTGCACACACACCTGAGATACCAAGATCCCATGAGATGTAACACTGTCAGCATTACAAATAAAGTAGAATTAAAATAAAACAATACCTTATAATAGTGATATGAAACAATTTCCCCCTTGCTTTCTCTCTGTCATTTTTTTTTTCAATTCTAGTTCTACTCCTGCACTGTCATCTTGTTTTCACTACTTCAGATATAATCAAGACTGGCAAGAATTACACCAAAACATGTGAGTACTTTTTGTTTGAGTGTTTTATGCATGTTTTCACAAATGCACTTGTGAGTGCTGAATAATTAGGCAGAATTTCTTTAGGTTATCTGGAGGTTAGTGCGCTTTATGTATGCCATTAAATTATTAGATGCTGTTTCATTTTAATCCTCATGTTGTGTTCATGAAAAAGCTAGTTAATGTTAGAATTAGCCAGAACAAGAAAACAAGAATAAGTTTAAATTCCATTTTCATATTACAGTTGTGTTGTTTTTGAAAAGTATGGTCAAATGCAAAAAGTAAATAAATCGCCAGTAGCCTGGCTAATGGGCCCTGGTAAGTTATGCTACATTACATAAAATAAATAACCCAGAGTATTGACTTTGAAGTCATCAAGTTGTAGATTATAATGATGCTGTTCTTTGCACTTGTTAAATAACCCTTTTCATAATCAAGCAGATCAATCAAACCCTTTACAACTCATTTCAGATTTTCTCATTATCAAACTGGACTTGCAGAAAATATAAAAATAAGACTTGTAATCTTTCAAATCTGAAATTATGCATCAGACTAATGCTGCCTTCACGTGCTATCGAAAAATTCCTAATTCCCCCTTTTGTGATTAAGAGATTGTAGCAGTCAAGCGCATTGTTGTCGTAAAGAATAAAATGTAGCATCCCATTGGTTGACAATCATATAAATACATGCTTATTTTACTGTTTATAAAACATACAATATGCTTCAAATGATTGTTCATATATAGCCTATAAACACACTACTTTAGCGACAAGACAAAGTGATGCCGTTTAAAGTTAAAATGTTTAAAGTTTATGGCCCGCCCAACTCGGAAACTCTGGTATCAAAATTATCTCAGAGTTTCCCAGTAGTAAATACGACTTGAGAGGCGCTTTAGTACACAAGCTGAAGTGTCAAAGATGGTTAATTTGTGTACCAGTCTGGATAAATGTCCTCAAAATTGACTTGATATGTTTTGGCTTGGAATGATGAACTTGCCATAAATAATATGAAGAGTCTGTGGTCATATGATTGAAATAAGGTGGGTGGGCACTGGGTGAGTTGTATCCACAGGGCTTTTAAACATCTGTGTGGCTGTCGCTTTCTTACTCACTCTTTCTCTCCTTTGATCTCGCTCTCATTCCTGCAGATGAGAACCTCATCCTTCTTTGCAAAAAGGAGAAGGTCAGAATTGGAACCTGCTTGGTGGATCGTTTAAGATGTTACTATAGGAAAGACTGTGGCAGGCAGTACATGTTGATGAAACTGATTTGTTCAGGTAAGCAAAATGTCCAATTTTCAGTATTCTGTAAACATACAGTGTTTTCAGGGAGTGGAGAAGTCTGTCATCCTTTACTGTCTCTTCCGGTCCGTGATTTGCATATCTTCCATTGCTGGTGCGTTGCAAGCACATCATGGAGTTAAAAACCACAATTTTACGCAGATTTATAGAACAGAGGTTTCACACACTTGTAATGTTGATACCAGTTTTATCCTGAGGAATAAACAAACAAATCAAACTATAGGCAGCTAGTTGGGGGTCGAGACAGAAACCATGGCAACGCGGCTCCAAGTTGTGATTCAACTCGGCTATCTTGACACTGAGTTGATTAAGCAGTGTTGTTTTAAAGGGAGCCCTTTTTCTCCTCACTTTGCCTGGCAGCCTAAATGAGCTCAGAGCTCACAGCACAACAAACTATAAAGCATGTAAACTACCACTCAGAGAGTGCCAGAATTGTCTTCTAAGAATGAGAATTTAAATGTTTTCATACTTATATCTGACTGAGATACATCTCCTCGCCGAATTACATAAAGGCAGGTTATCAGCCATCAGGGATAGTTCTCTACCCTACCCTGTGCAAACAAATCCAATAAGAAATTAGTTTTGCTGGTCCATTCAATAAAAGTAAAATGGTTTCTGAATGCTAATACGTGCCCAGGGGACTGCAGTTACTTCTTTTCCTTGCAAATTTTTAATCAGAATCTCATCTTTTGTTATTGCTGTAATTATTATACAAGACCAGTACTGTGAAACCTAAGGCAATGCTTGTGATTATGTTACTGTTCTTTCACTGACATATAATCTTGTTTGCTAAGAGGCCACCGTCCTCTTTTAAACACCTTTGTAAGACAGGCAGCCCCCTCAGCCATAGCACATTTAGGTCATTGCTTATTCAGACTGACCTTTGGCTAATTGTTTACAGACAGAGGAAATTGTATCCACTTAAACTTATGGTGTCACAAGACTTTCAACACGTAGCAAAAAAACATGGTGACTGCATTTTGTTTAACCTCACAGAATTAAACAACCTTAAATAAACCTATAAAGACAAACCTACTGTAAATTTAGATGTTGTTAATCAATCGTATATGCTGTACATTTCACATTATTTCATTTTTTTTTTAATAATCATGTTTAAAAGCTGGATTCGTACTTTTTCCTTGGAAATGCACGCTTCAAACAGAACAGTCAATGAAGACGAAGAAGAGAATGATGTGTGCTCCCGGCGCCTATTTATACTATAGTCGCACCGGTAGTGACGTCATGGCTGTCGCCGGACAACGAGTTGGTGTTTTTTCAATGTATGCTTCAGACACGGGTCACGATGAGGCGTTCCCCATAGCGACCCCTAGAGGGCGCAGTTCGAAGTTCCCATGAAGGGGAACTACATTACACATGCTGCTGTATAGAAAATATCACCAATCAGAGAGTGATGGTTAGCAAATCATCCCAAAAGAGGAAATGACGTAATCGAGTTGGTCTCGCTATGCTATCAAAATACTATATAAATGTTTTACAATGAACTTTATATATATATATATATATATATATACACACACACACACAAAAATAACAATATATAAAAATACTGTATATTGTTTCTATAGATATAATCAACAACTTTAAATTAATACTTTTATATTTCTCCATCATTTTTAATTTGATTATATCATTCATGATATTTTTTCCTTCACACAATCTGAGTTAAGTATAGTCTTGTACCTTTGTAATTTTTTCCAATTTTCAATTGCTTTTTTGCTTTAAATATATTAAATTGTGATGTGATTCTTCTCATAGCTGATTGTCCCTATGGAAAATGAGGGCAGGCACTAATGCACTCTTTGAAAATTGTCTTTCTTTGGAAATTGTTGCATCTTGTTTGTTGTTGCGTTGTGTTTGTTAGGAAATATGCACATAAATAAGTATGGAAGGATGCTCTGTGACAAACCATGTACTGCAGTGGATAAGATTATATCGAAATATAAGCAATTTCTATTGTAATGTATGAATGCATGTACTCATTGAACTACATGAATTCATTAACATGAATATTTTTAATCATTAGTATTGTCAGACTCTTTCAGAGTGAATTTTCATGAGGTAGTGGTGTGTGGTACCTGAAGAGAACCTGTTGTACATTACAGTTAGATCACTTAAAATATTGAAATGTACTGTATGTATGTGCCCTGCTGCATTCCCCAGATATTAAAATCGGATGTACAATGCAGAAGCCTGCAGGTAGCAGGACTCTGTGTCCTTAAAAATGCACTCACTTAAAGTAGTGCTTTCTAGTCACTCCCCTCAATTCACTCTGATACATGATACATTGCTCATCTGTCCAACACTTTAAATGTCACGGTAGCCCTGTGGTCCCTGCAGCCAGCTTTTTCCCTGGCTCCCAGCCCGCGCAGTGGAAGAAAATAACAAGAAATAATTACTGATAAAAGGCCACATCGTTTTGGCTGTCAAGGACCAAAGGACAAAGAAGCACTATAAAAGATCATAAAAGTAACCCATGCAACTTGTGCATTATATTCCAGTTCTTCTGAAGTCAAACAAAAGATATGTATGAAGAACTGACTTTATGCAGAATGTGATATTCACTGAAAAGCCTCATCATCAAATCTTATGGACCACTTTTATGATACTTTTTTATACTGCCTTCTTTCCTTCTTGTAGCATGACAACCTCAGTTCTCATTCACCTACACTATCGTTTAAAAGTTTGGCGTTGGTAAGATTTGTTAATGTTTTTGAAAGAAGTATTGGATGCTCACCAATACTTCATTTGTTTTATCAAAGGTAAAGTAAAACAGTAATATTGTAAAATATTATTACAATTTCAAATAACTGTTTTCTATTTTAATATATTTTAAAATGTTATTCATTCCTTGGATAGCTGAATTTTCAGCATCATTACTCCAGTCTTCAGTGTAACATGATCCTTCAGAAATCATTCCAATATGCTTATTTGGTGTTCAAGAAATGTTTATTATTATTATTATTATTATCAATGTTATTGCTATCAATGCATTATCAATTTATTTATTTTAAATAGAAATCTTATACAGTATAACATTATAAATGCCTTTACTGTCACTTTTGATCAGCTGCATTTTTTATCAGAAATATGCAGTGGTAACCTTGACATTTTATTTTATGATTTAACAGTTGTAAATGGTCTAAAGCAAAAAAGTTGTAAACATTCTAAAAAAAAATCTTTTAGAGCTCATAATTTGTTTAAAAAAATATAACATATTACACATTAATGAATAA
This sequence comes from Sinocyclocheilus rhinocerous, assembly GCF_001515625.1. Taxonomy (NCBI): domain Eukaryota; kingdom Metazoa; phylum Chordata; class Actinopteri; order Cypriniformes; family Cyprinidae; genus Sinocyclocheilus; species Sinocyclocheilus rhinocerous. The sequence goes on along the minus strand of NW_015660496.1, from coordinate 386,171 downwards.
ATCAGTATAGGCTATATAAAATTATTTAATTTACAAGTGTCATGTTTTTTTTTTATTCGTGTAAGCTACTATTACTGTTTACTCTATCATACACCGAACGCGTCATTCTGTACGTGCATTCTCAGTTTAAATGCAGCGATCCAAAACAGTGAATCCAATCACCTTGACGCAAAACTTTGCTTCAAGAATGAACCACAATGCTGACGTGATCTAATCGCACTGTTGATTTGTGTATTTTGCTTTCATTTTATTAGAAGTAGGCCAACAGCGGGATGCTACGGAATTAGCAGCTACGGAATTAAAACTCCATACTGAGCGGGCATTAGGACCCGGGGGAGGGTGCCGCTGCTGCCGCTGCACATGCTATTACTGTTTATATATAATATAATATTTTAAAATTGATCATTTTATATTAAAGTGTGTATTGATAACAATTCACCTTTTGTGAAGGTGATTTTTCAAGAAAGAAAGTCATACCGTATAGGTTTGGAAGAACATAAAACAATTTTATTTCCCACAAGCCCTTTTAGCTCATGTTGTGTGTTTGAAGAATTTTGTTAACACATAATCATAGCTGATTTTGTGCGTCTCAATCAGAAAGCATTCCAGGTCCATATTTTCTGTATACTGTATATTACCTGGTTCATTTTTCATATTACTTTGACCAATTAAAGCGTTAGTATTGATCAGCAGGTTGCCTGCTGCGCTGTCATTTCCTCTCTTCCTGATGTGACCTTCCATCAGGCACTGTCTCAGCTGGTTAGATCTTTGTGTTGCAGCCAGGTTGGTGACGCTGGCTCTAGCCCACTGGGGATGCCCCTGCTGTGAGTGTGGAATAGCACACGCATCATACGTCTCCCTGCATCATTGGCACAGACAACATCCACCATTATTGCTACTACAGCCCACTCATAAACACTCGCCCTCCTACAGTCATCCCAGAGGGAGGCTAAAAGAAGACAAGGAGAAAGCAAGATTCAAAGTGGTAGAAAATGTTGCCTTTGTTGTTGCATCAGTCCCTAGATTTACGCATGGTTGCTTCTCTTCCTGTCATATATCATACGATGGCTAAATGCTCCTTCAAACTTGCTGTCCTCTGGTATTGACTTTCACGGCTACTTTCAAGTTCATGCAAATCCCAGATGTAGAAAGGCTTTGTTTGGTTTGTTTCGAGTGCATTAGCATTTTAATTCCAGAGCGAGAGAGAAGGCCTCTCCTGCTGCTGCTCTCATAAATGCTTCCAATTAGATGAGCAATGGGCGGCTCTGAGTTTTGGGTTATCAGAAAGAGCTTTATTACAGCCCTCCCTGAGGAAGAGTACCCACGCTGACATACATCCTTGCTTTTGCACAGCTGTCAATGTCAGTGTTCCACATTAAAACAGTATTATTCCATCACAGCTCTCCCCTCTACTGATATTAATGTGCAGTCAAAGTTAACTCACTTGTGATCCTTAGGTGCATTTAACTGTATATTTTCATATCACAAGCTATGAATTCTGTTCCTATAAAAAATAACATCTTGCTCTGTCTGAAATATTATCTTTTCTCTGTGGCGACTGTTATTCCTACAAAAGTTGAAACATTAGACAAATAGCACTTGGCATGGAAAATGAGCCTGGCACTGTTCTAAATACTCAAGCGGTCTGCTCATATTTTAGTGCACATCAATTTTATCAAACCATATCCTCCAGCTCCAGCCATCAGGCAAAACCGAGCCATTTTCTGCATGAATTTTGAAAAATTGATGCAAGATTGCATCCTTATGCGGGCATGACTAACAATTTCACTCTTCGAAAGAAGCAACCTTGCAAGAGCCCTGAATCTATATGCATATGAACTTTATACGAGAGTGAGAGGAAAGAAGTGGCAGTTAGCATGATGGTAATGCTTATGAGTTTTTTACTATTGTTGCTGGATTCTTAGATTGTTATTGCTGAAAAATCCTCTACTGCTTTGGGACTAATTCACTTCTTATTTCATCAAGCAGTTCACGAAGTTGGCATAGATCTGCACCAAGTTTGCAAATGCACCAGTATAAGAAATTTTGACCAATAATTATTTTCATGTTTATAATGTTTCCAAAAGTCTAGAATTTTGCCAGATTAAAGATTGCATTGAAACATTGAAACATTATTAGATATAGTAGAAAAGTAGATTGCAATAGCCCCATAAAGACATAAAGACAAAAAGATATGTATCGTGGCCATGAATTCATTCATTCCTTTGTTTTAGGCCATGAATTAAGAGTTCGATCCCTTGTTTAGCAAATCATGGCCACTAAAAAACATGAAAGAAAATAAATTATTACATAGTGGCCAAGATTTACTAAATTGAGAGACTAAATGCTTAATTTGGGTTAATAATGAATGTATTTAGTCCCACATGTCACACGCTGGGCTCCGTAGAAATATATGAAGAAAAAAAAAGCCATAATGTTATTCAGTTTTCAATATTGGATTAATCAGACCGATATAGATGATGTAAAAATCTGCTAATATTGTCTGATATTGGTGGTCATAATATACTGTGCATCCCTAAGTTAAATGTGCTTTTTATAATTGTTCATGTAATTTTAAACATCAGAGATTGTCATATATATTTAGTTTATTGGGCCATACAAAAAGATCAAAAAAAAAAAATTGCCGCAAAAATAAAATAAGATGCCCCATTTTTAGTTGTGCTCTTTGAGTAGCATCTCAGCAACAGCTGCAGTTCCAGCATCCAGCATTACTCAACAACAGCACAATGAATCCAGCCTGCAGCGCTTTCCATCTGTGCCTGGCAGTCCGAATTATTATCCTAAAGTGAGAATCTTTGCCCATGTTTCTTAGGTGATCTCTATTCAGGTTTGAAAAGGGAGATGGGTGGATTCTTGCTGATTGAGTGAGACATGCAGAAGTGGTTCATGGGTGCCACTTAAGGGCCAGTGCCTCATCCCATGGGCTCAACCTGCCAGCCATAACGGCTAGAGTGGGATCAAAGCTGCCAAATCCTGTGGAAATAGGTCCTGCTATTGCATCCCCTCACCCACTAAAACCCTCGAGGTCTAGATAATACGGATCTCCACCCCCTTAGTTTAACTTGCTTGGGATATGTGGTATCCAAATCACCCAGGTTTATCGCCACTGTGCCCTTTAATCTGGGTTAAATGACATGGCAATGGTGTCTTTAAATAGTTGCCCTTCCATGACAGGAAACTGTTTTAGAGATGAGAATCCAGGGAACCCGAGTCATCTTTTTTTTTTTTTAACAGAACCCCTGTGAGCAAATCACCCCAATTTGAAACTCAAATTTTCAGCTTGAGTTGAGAAGTGCTGGATTTTTAGGCTCTTTAGAGCATTTTGTTTAGTTTTTTATTTAAAGTGCCATTTGGAACTCATAAAGGCAGGAGAATAACCATGCAACATTTGTTATACCTGATATATTCCTGGAAATAAGGTAATCTTGCATTTAAAAAAAATTATCTTTTTGTGAAATCTTACAAAATATTGTATTATTATTGTATTATATTGCACCATCACTTCTGAAAGAAGTACACATTTTGCCATTTAGTTTGGCATTCAGCCACGTATTTCACCCTAGTAAAAAAGTAATATATTTAAAGGGGTCATAGGATGCCCATTTTCCACAAGTTGATATGATACTTTAGGGTCTTAATGAAAAGTCTGTAACATAATTTTGAAAAATTGATGCAAGATTGCATCCTTATGCGGGCATGACTAACAATTTCACTCTTCGAAAGAAGCAACCTTGCAAGAGCCCTGAATCTATATGCATATGAACTTTATACGAGAGTGAGAGGAAAGAAGTGGCAGTTAGCATGATGGTAATGCTTATGAGTTTTTTACTATTGTTGCTGGATTCTTAGATTGTTATTGCTGAAAAATCCTCTACTGCTTTGGGACTAATTCACTTCTTATTTCATCAAGCAGTTCACGAAGTTGGCATAGATCTGCACCAAGTTTGCAAATGCACCAGTATAAGAAATTTTGACCAATAATTATTTTCATGTTTATAATGTTTCCAAAAGTCTAGAATTTTGCCAGATTAAAGATTGCATTGAAACATTGAAACATTATTAGATATAGTAGAAAAGTAGATTGCAATAGCCCCATAAAGACATAAAGACAAAAAGATATGTATCGTGGCCATGAATTCATTCATTCCTTTGTTTTAGGCCATGAATTAAGAGTTCGATCCCTTGTTTAGCAAATCATGGCCACTAAAAAACATGAAAGAAAATAAATTATTACATAGTGGCCAAGATTTACTAAATTGAGAGACTAAATGCTTAATTTGGGTTAATAATGAATGTATTTAGTCCCACATGTCACACGCTGGGCTCCGTAGAAATATATGAAGAAAAAAAAAGCCATAATGTTATTCAGTTTTCAATATTGGATTAATCAGACCGATATAGATGATGTAAAAATCTGCTAATATTGTCTGATATTGGTGGTCATAATATACTGTGCATCCCTAAGTTAAATGTGCTTTTTATAATTGTTCATGTAATTTTAAACATCAGAGATTGTCATATATATTTAGTTTATTGGGCCATACAAAAAGATCAAAAAAAAAAAATTGCCGCAAAAATAAAATAAGATGCCCCATTTTTAGTTGTGCTCTTTGAGTAGCATCTCAGCAACAGCTGCAGTTCCAGCATCCAGCATTACTCAACAACAGCACAATGAATCCAGCCTGCAGCGCTTTCCATCTGTGCCTGGCAGTCCGAATTATTATCCTAAAGTGAGAATCTTTGCCCATGTTTCTTAGGTGATCTCTATTCAGGTTTGAAAAGGGAGATGGGTGGATTCTTGCTGATTGAGTGAGACATGCAGAAGTGGTTCATGGGTGCCACTTAAGGGCCAGTGTCTCATCCCATGGGCTCAACCTGCCAGCCATAACGGCTAGAGTGGGATCAAAGCTGCCAAATCCTGTGGAAATAGGTCCTGCTATTGCATCCCCTCACCCACTAAAACCCTCGAGGTCTAGATAATACGGATCTCCACCCCCTTAGTTTAACTTGCTTGGGATATGTGGTATCCAAATCACCCAGGTTTATCGCCACTGTGCCCTTTAATCTGGGTTAAATGACATGGCAATGGTGTCTTTAAATAGTTGCCCTTCCATGACAGGAAACTGTTTTAGAGATGAGAATCCAGGGAACCCGAGTCATCTTTTTTTTTTTTTAACAGAACCCCTGTGAGCAAATCACCCCAATTTGAAACTCAAATTTTCAGCTTGAGTTGAGAAGTGCTGGATTTTTAGGCTCTTTAGAGCATTTTGTTTAGTTTTTTATTTAAAGTGCCATTTGGAACTCATAAAGTAACCATGCAAACCATGCAACATTTGTTATACCTGATATATTCCTGGAAATAAGGTAATCTTGCATTTAATCTTTTTGTGCTTTTTGTGAAATCTTACAAAATATTGTATTATTATTGTATTATATTGCACCATCACTTCTGAAAGAAGTACACATTTTGCCATTTAGTTTGGCATTCAGCCACGTATTTCACCCTAGTAAAAAAGTAATATATTTAAAGGGGTCATAGGATGCCCATTTTCCACAAGTTGATATGATACTTTAG
>NW_015660496.1:375039-380534 GCF_001515625.1 Sinocyclocheilus rhinocerous | reverse complement strand
GTAGTGTAAAAAACACCTTTTTTACCCTGTCAAAAACAGCTCTTTTCAGATCAAGCCGTTTTTGTAGCATCTTCCTTTAAATGTTAATGAGCTATGCTAACCCCACCCCTCTCTTCCGAGCTGCTCTCAGAGAGAAACTTGCTAATTAGCACATTATTAGGAAAGGTGATTTGCAAAGATTCATTACAAAACATTATACTCACTTCTTCTGTAGATGAGGCTGGATCATGAATGATTGGCACGAACATAGACGCATTTATGATTAAAAACAACCACTGGGTGGATTTTTATCGTTATAGGGTGGTTGTGTATACACACTGCCAACACACATTTCAGTTCAAACAACTTGTAAAAGTGCATGCAGCATCCTATGACCCCTTTAAAATAAGTTTATTTCAAACTAAGTAGTTCAAATCTACAACATATTTACTGACATATTACTTGAAACTTACTGATGTAAAAAAGTATAATTAAATATTTTTTGGAGTGCTACTTGTGCACAATGCACATAATATTAAGCCAGAAAATGTGTTTTAATCTCATTATTAATTAGGATTGTGTGATCTTTGAATAATATCGGTCTTTAAATGCAAGATATTTAAAGTGTACCTGAAGTATACTTGCAATAGTTCTACTTTAGCACAATCAAATATACTTATATATTTGATTCTTTAGTTACTAAAGGTATATCTTTAGTTTATACCTCAGCACTACTTCCACACAATTAAAGTGCATTAAGTACAAAATTAGTTGTTCCAATTTAGCAGACTTTAAGTATACCAGATTAGTAAACTAAAGGTGCAATTGAAGCGTATTTGTAAATGTATTTGTAGAATACTGTAGTATTTCAAATACATTTTAGTATATTTATTTTTCACTAGGGCATACATGCAGAACATTTACATACCACATACAGTGTACATACTGCATACAGCAGAGTCTTATGGAAGTATGCAATTGTAAACATAGCGAAAACAATAGGCACCTTACGGTGTAGTGCAGTACTGTTCTTCACGTCTTCTGATATTTTGAGAGGTTGGGGTTTTACAAACATCTCACAGATTCATTATAAGGTTCAGTAGCAGTAAACATGAAAGCAGATAGTTGCACTCTCACTTAAAGTCTTCTTAGATTAGCCCCTTCAGACCTGAATTTTTTTCACTGAACAAAACTATTTTTATCCACTTGATATTTGCTCTTCTCCAATATAGAAATAACTGATTCGTTACATATATATATATATATATATATATAATTTTTTTGGGGGGGGCAATAGGGATTTCGCCTAGGGCGTCAAATTGGCTAGAAACGGCCCTGCATAAATGAAATCATATTATAATCATAATTTCATTCATTAACATCAATGTTCATAAAACATTAACATTAGAATTTGTAGCTCTGTATTTAGCTTTGAAATGCTTTCACAAATTTCTCAACCTGTTATACAACTAATTCATGAGGTGCTGCTGATATCTTTCAAGACCTGATGTCCATTGCGATGGACATACTTTTTTTTTTTTAAATCCTGTGTTCTGCAACTCTGAGATCTTCAAAATAACTTTTAATATTATCATTTGATAGTCTTAATTTTATAATAGGTGCAAGTTGATGAGGCTACCATAAACATACATCTGCATATAAAGGTAAAATGAGGACTTCCTCCTCTTCTTGTCTAGTTGATTAGTCATGTCTCTCTTTTGTGATGCCTGTAGCTCAATCAGATTAAGTTAGGAGTCATATCTTCATTGTGAATGGTTGATCAGGGACCAATCAGTGACCAGGCATTGCTCATATTATGAAAACATTTTTTAAAAAGTTTTTATTGTTTTATTTTACCAATTTTATTGGTTTAAACAAAAAATCATGTGTTACTCACCCTTATGTCATTCCAAACATATGTTCTGAATTTTTGTTTCAGTGGAATACAAATAGAAAGAATTTTCACTATTGCCTTTTTTCTGTACAACATTTCAAATTTTTTTTTGACCACATATATATATATATATATATATATATATATATATATATATATATACATACTTGTCAACAAAAATTAAATGTGTGGCTTCAAAGTCAGCAAATTTGGGATACTGTTCATGGCAGGACATGGTTCATTTTTTTGCCATTGTTATCACACCCTTTATGTTAATTACATTTAAAATGTATCTCTCCAGAGGATATATTATAACCTCATTCTGTCGTGCTTTTCAGAGTTCCCTGTTGACCAAGGGAACTTTCATAGCAGTAACAGGGACCAATCAGTGACCAGGCATTGCTCATATTATGAAAACATTTTTTTAAAAGTTTTTATTGTTTTATTTTACCAATTTTATTGGTTTAAACAAAAAATCATGTGATGTCCATTTCAATGGACGCAGGGTCCAAAAGGGTTAGACAGTCAAGCGGAAAGATTTTGACAATGACTTGCTGTACTCTTTCTCTATTTACCAAATGCGTCTGACAGCTCCCTTGACAGCGTAGCAGACTGAGGCAGCTGTCTTTGCCTCATACACACTGGATATGCAAAAACCACTAAATTATATTCATACTGCAGTGCAATAGCTGGAGGAAACTACAGCAATCTATTTTAGATAAAGTAATACGTTTCTCCTCTATCAAATGATTAATTTATTATGTTCTTCTTCATGTATGTGCAGCTATTAAAGGTGATGTAATTATAAATGTTAAATGTTTAATGTCTGTCCCAGCTGTTTCTAAACATTGGTTTGTTTGTTTGATCCCATGAATATATATACAAATTTGGGATACTGTTCATGGCAGGACATGGTTCATTTTTTTGCCATTGTTATCACACCCTTTATGTTAATTACATTTAAAATGTATCTCTCCAGAGGATATATTATAACCTCATTCTGTCGTGCTTTTCAGAGTTCCCTGTTGACCAAGGGAACTTTCATAGCAGTAACAGTTGTAAAAATCTACAGCATTTCCCCCAATGACTAGATGTTTTGTCACAGAAAGGGAGTCCGGGATTGGCTGGCACAGTTTTCTTATTTGAAATCTTTTCTTATTGTTGCTGTTGAATATCTCTTGTGGAACAGATATCAAGATAACCCAACTAGATTCAAATTAAAGCTTGGATTTTGGAGCAAAAAATAAACAAATTTACCTAGAAGTTTTTTTTTTTGTCCATGCAGTGGAAGTCAGTGTTCACCAAAACTGTTACCGGCATTCTTTAAAATATCTTCTTTTGTGTTTATGCAGAAGAAAGAAAGTCATGCAGGTTTGGAATGACCTGAGGGTAAATAAATGATTACATAATTTTTGTTTCGGGGTGAACTATCCCTTTAAGTTCCAGAGCAGAACAGCATACATATTTTTATTTCAACTCTCATCAGCATCAGATGAAAAAAAAAACTTGGGTAGTAGACAGTATATAATAGCTATTCCCTATGATTTACCTCCTCACTGCACAGTTGAGCTTTGTTGTCTGGCTAAATAATGAGATTGTGATTTGTGAATATGTAGCGTCACAAGCAGAATTGTAATCTGTGTCTCCCCTATGGGCTTTATTAATAGGTGAGCCAGAATGAGAGAAGGCTTAAGCCTCTGTACGATTCGGTATGACCTAGATATTCTGAATTTCTCTGACCCACATCCAATTCACTACAGGCTCCACTGTGCACTGTACAGCAGGCTCTTTCTCTTCCATTATACTAGAAATTAATGGCTCTGAATCTCCATTAGAAAAACTCACTGTGGCATGTTACATTCTTTCTCCCCCTTTGGACTAGACGTGCAAACCAAAAGCAATGCTTTAGACTGGTCTTTGATAGTATAGAGGAATTGATTGGCATGATTTTGATGATATAATTGACAACATATTAAATATTAAACATGAGGATAGATGGAATGACTATCATAATAGGTGCAATGATGCCTATGAACACAGAAAAAGGGATATAATTGTAATTGTGTTTATATTGTATTGCAAAACACTTTTGCTGCTATTAAGGTGGTATATGGGTAAGGTTAGGCACAGATTTAGTGGTATGGGTAGGTTTAAGGGTGGGTTAAGGGTAGGGTTGGGTATCGTTTGGGTTTTTTACGATACCGGTGCCAAATCGATACTTTTAAAACGGTACGGGTGCCTAAACGGTGCCTGAACCGATACTTAAAAAAAATAAATAAATAGGATGGATTGGCCATTATTGAGTGCTATAAACACATTTAATGTCCGTTTCATTCATACTGGATGCCAGAGGGCACCCTCGCGCAGAAACTCCACATGTGTATCACAGAAGGAATAGGACTCAGGAAATCCCTATACTCTTTGCTAATATGGACAAAGGCATTGTTAACGCTGTAACTGAGTAAACAGAAGATATAAACGTTTTGAATGATAATTCAATAAAACACTCGACTGCGACAATGTATAGTTTATCTGTGTCATTCAAGCCATCTTTGGCATTTTCATCATAATTAAGTATATTTATAATCCATTGCTAATCGACATAGTCTTTTTACCATATGCTTTTTACAGTATAGAACATATTTTCTGCCTCATTCTGTGACAAGGAGCCACGTTAGATCACAAAAGGAAGCAGTTGTGGAGTAAAAACGTTATAGTGTTCTCTTTTGTTGGACAACAGGTTTAGAAATGCAGGGCTCACAAAATTTCAAAATCTCTGGTAGCCCTTCGGGCAGACATTCTTCAGATTTTGGTAACCCAAAATGAATTTAAGTAGCCCAAATATATAAAAAAAAAAGACATCGGCTGAACTTCACTGCGGACAAATCAGCATGATTAAAAACTTCAGTGATCGCTTTTTTTCTTCAAATAACACGTCAAGAGAGTAGGGGTGCAACGGAACACAAAACCCACGGCTCGGATCATATTGTTCAACTACGATCCGTTTTACCCCTACAAGCTAGTGAACAATGCAAATCAAGGAAAGAATTTTATATCACTGTTAAAAATAACCCCTTCGGGCAGGGCGGTGAAACATTTTGGTAGCCTGACTGGAAAACACAATAGCCCCGGGACGTCGGGCTAGCGATTTTGCAAGCCCTGAAACGCTTCTCATTGCAAGTCATTACAAGGGAAGTTTAGCTTTAGGCATTTTAATTTAAGTATGTTTAGCTTAGCTTTATTTAAATAACAGAATACTTCTTTGATACCACAGCAAAAACTGCATGCATATATGGATGTAATGATTCACTCAACTCACGATGCGATTCACGATACTGATTTACAATACAATTTTCTCACAATTTTTCTTTTTAACAAAATGAGATTTAAGACAAATTATAAATGAAAAGGTGGCCTTTTATTATTTCTTCAACAAAATGCTGCACATTTCTTTGTGATATTTAAATATGTCAAATAATAAAACTAGCTTGAAATTTTAAAACAAATCCCAAATCAAATAATTAAATAATACAAATAAAATAAATCTCTTCATATAAACAAACTAATGCTTTGGCTGTGCTTTTTCCATTTAAAATCAGAGGCAACCACTGCATTTTAATCA
>NW_015660496.1:373527-374107 GCF_001515625.1 Sinocyclocheilus rhinocerous | reverse complement strand
CTAAATACATGTTATTTGGATTGTATAATTTCAAAATTCGGAGCAAAAACAGAATGGTCTGATTTTAGCTTTGTGAATGAGATGCAAATGTCACTCTCTGACAGCAGGTGGCGCTTATGGAACAGCAGGTATTTATAGACTGCTGCCCCTTTAAGACCGAATGCACGGATCCAATATAATGATGCACTTGAGATTTCTTTCTCCACTGTTTACGTTCACTTAAGACATAACCGACTGTGTTTACGAGAATACTTGCCGAGACAGTTATTTTGAGATAATTTTGTGTTTATGTGTTCATTCAAATGCAAGGATATGCGAAAGAGGAATCAATTATGTGTACGTGCATTGTCTGAAATGCGGCTCTCTGTGCGCGCTTTGAATGAGTTAAAGCACTTGAATGTTTAAATCGGCAAGACGTAGAAACACGTGCAAACGATCAACTACGATCCGTTTTACCCCTACAAGCTAGTGAACAATGCAAATCAAGGAAAGAATTTTATATCACTGTTAAAAATAACCCCTTCGGGCAGGGCGGTGAAACATTTTGGTAGCCTGACTGGAAAACACAATAGCCCCGGGA
>NW_015660496.1:371160-372298 GCF_001515625.1 Sinocyclocheilus rhinocerous | reverse complement strand
GCGGTAATCTAATACGGTTTTAATGATAATTAAAATATGAAACGGTAATACTAACAGTCGAGAATTTTATCATGATTTATCGTCAAATCGTTACATCCCTATGTGAATACAAGGGAGGTTTAGTTTTAATTTATTTAATTTAAGTATGTTTAGCTTAGCTAGCTAACGGTATCTACCTGCTGCCATTAGAGCAACTGCATTCATCAGAATGTGAAAACAACATGGACACTCGCGTTACTACAAAGATGTGTTGGATTTGTATTATTAGAGCTTTCCGACTTGCGTTCGTGAATTTTCTCAGTCAAGAAATTATTTTTCACATGCGGTGCCGGTGATCCTTACGTCCGTTTCGGAGAACAAATATTTCAATCGATCGCTCAAGCATTTAAGTGGCACCGAAATGTGGCACCAAAATCTGCGTTCTGATTCGGTTCTAGTACATACCGGTTACATAAGTACCGGTGCCAGGTTTCGGTACCCAACCCTAGTTAAGGGTTAAAGGTGCAATAGGTGATTGTCTTTAGAAAAAAATTTTGTTATACTGTCTGTTCACATCCCGATAGCAATCATTAAGTTAAGTGGTCTAAATGTATTTATATGTATTTATTATGGGTGTAACGGTTCACAGAATTCATGGTCGGTTTGATACGACAGTGGAGTCACTGTTCGGTACGTTTTCGATACGGGTGGCGGGGGGGATTGCTTACGTCACAATGTTGGAAATATTTCTGTTTTAAACCGTGAAGGTGTGCAAATGGATATCACATAAGCAACGTGCAAACTTTGCGCAATATTTATGCCGGTGAACGTCTTAATCTCAGTCAATTCACTATGCAGAAAGTGAAAATAAAAATGGAATGACGGAGTAATGACAGAGCTTTTGGCATCTGACGCTGCATATTCTCTCAGAGACGACGAGAGACGAATCTACATCAACATATGCTGATAATGGTACATAGCTAACTGTTTTCATTTATTCCCTTAATATTTCTCTTGTGGCCCGTACATAGTGAAAAAAGATTAGAAGAAACGTATTTCGTGTTAAACAGGTTGCTTTTGAAAGTCAGTGCTTGATTTAGGCTAAAGCTTTTTATTTCATTGATTTTTATTTATGACTGCAGTGTTAATATTTTAATTA
>NW_015660496.1:365168-370324 GCF_001515625.1 Sinocyclocheilus rhinocerous | reverse complement strand
AGGTTATCGTTGGGCAGACAGCACGTTGCTTGTTACGTTGTTTGGGCTGTCTTGTTGAGTGCAGTGGCACTGAGAACATTATATTTCACACAGTTTAAGCTCTTTTATTTTCCAAATGTAATAATAATAGTGATAATGCGTACCAAACCGAGAGCCTCGTACCGAACGGTTCAATACTAATACGTGTATCGTTACACCCCTAATATTTATATATTCTCTGGAAGGCGTAGGACCAAGATGTGTTCGTCCAATCAAAATGTTCGGTCCAAGCATTTTGATTGGCTTTCCTACCTATGTATTTGCATACCTCTGCGCACCCTGTTCGCGCAGACAGGATACGAGATGTAGAACATTCTGTGAAAATATAAACTTTATATCTTTAATATTGACTGAGTAAGGCCATGTCAAAGATTGAAATCATAGTGAAATTAATGGTTGAAATCAAACTTTGATGCTTATCTCATAATTAGATTTTGAGACTTTAGCCATTTCTATTCATGAAATAATAACAGTTTGCACAAAAATAGAAAAGAAAAAAAAGAATAGAAAAATTCTTAGGAATAGAATGCATTTTAGATTATATTAAAATAGAAATTGTTTAAATTGTAATAATATTTCACAATTTTACAGTTTGACTGTGTTTTTATGATCAAATAAATGCAGACTTGGTGAGCATAAACTATTTTTTACAAAATCATTAACAATAAAAACCTTACCGATCCCAAATTTAGCAGCGGTAGAGTATATCCAAATATCAACACACACACATGTGCTATTCTTATGTTTGTTGTTTGACCTTATTAAAATGAGAACTATATGTGGATTCATTTTTTTTTTAATTGAACTTCGTTTTTCGTTTTAGTACTTTTCGCACTTAAAATCATTAACCCTGAGTCATTCTACATCCCAGGTAACAGGAATCCTGGGTTGTTTTGTTTCACGTTTCACACTGCTCATAATTTACATGGGGTTTACAATTAATCCTGGGTATTCATAAACTGAGCGGGAGCTGATATGCTTTGAGGTCAAATAAAGATGTATAAAATGTTCCACTAATAATTTTATGTGAAAATGTATTTAAATCATATGCTTACAATGCCAAGATAAGGCAATTAAATAAAAGTGTAATTGACAGTAGTCTACCAGGGCTCCAGACAGTTTTTTTTCTGCCGGTGACGCTACATTTTGTTAGAGGTCGCGCTGGTGCCACTACCAATCAACTGATAAGCGTTAGCATTCTGTTGTGCATGATAAATACGTATTAAACGGCAAACGTGCCAAAAGCTAAACAAAATAGCGCTTCTCGTTTGAAACCGTGCGTCGCACTGACATTTTATCAGCTCAGCTCAAATGAAAAGAGAGCACAGTGTGAGCTAAAGCGAATGTATTTACTACACTGACCAGTCACAATCACGAGACCACTAAACAGCGCTGTGAGATCTAGTGATCACGCTCGAGTTCAGCGCAGAGTTCTCCAGTACAAATAACAGGTATGCGATTTAAACTAGTTTAAAGCCAAATAAATCAGAGCTGGATCATTCTCAACAACTGATGTTGAACCACCTGTGCAACAACGATCCAGTTAGAAGGCGTTTCAGTCTACAGATCACCAACATTTACCATGGTTTTACTGTAGTAACATTGACAGTAACCATGGTATTTTAGCACAAAAGTAGAATATTCATATGGAAATTTATTATATTAATAATGTATTAAATATATTAAAGGTGCCATAGAATGGAAAACTGTATTTACCTTGGCATAGTTGAATAATAACTGTTCTGTATATGGAAATGACATACCGTGAGCCTCAAACACCATTGTTTCCTCCTTCTTATGTAAATCTCGTGCATGCAAAAGACCACTGAAAAATAGTCGAATCAGAACATAACACCGACTGTGATGTTACAGTCGGGATCACTAATAATTATGCCCCAAACATTTGCATATACCCGCCCATGTTCTAGGCCAGCCGGACCTGCACAGCCAAATCATCAGAAGTTCTGCAAGTATTGTGAAGAAACAAGCGAGGATAATAGCGAAAATGGCAGATCATGGAAATAAATGTTATGTTCCAGGCTGTGCAGGAGATGTGAAGTGCAGGGATGGGTTGGTGTCTGTATTCAGAAAGGCATGGAAAACAAATAACGCGCATTCTAATAAAATAATGCGAGCCACTAAAGGGACATGGTTAGCTGCTTGCTAGCGGTAGCCTGTTACATTACAGTACATAAGATTTCACTTACCACATAAACAGAGTAAGGAGAGATGACTGAGGATGATGGCGAATGATTTACAGATCCTGAGCACCACTGACAAGCATCTGATCTTGTAAAATGTGTGGTAAGTACTGCCGCTGTAGTTTACACAGAACACGTGCGATCGCAAATCTCGAAAGTGAAAGTAAAAAGCGATCGTGCATTCAAATATATTAATAGCGGCTCCCTGATGCCCGCAGTTTATATACAGTATAATTACCCAACGATATAACTGCGAGAGACAGTATTGAAATATATATTTTCCCTGTGTTTCCTTCCTGCTGTGTGAGCTACTGAAATGAGCCGCACTGTGAAACAGCCAATCAGAGCAGAGCTCAACATTGAGCCACACTGAGCAGAGCTCAGCATTATTATTCATGACCCTTCCAAATAAGGTAAAAACAGACCATTTAATTCTAGGGACAAATCCTAGGGTTGTAAATGGACATATAAAACCTTTTCTGGAGATTTTTTGCCCTTACCTAAGCCACATACCTTCTATGTAGATATCAGAGAACAATTTAAAATATTGTATCAATGCATTCTATGGCACCTTTAAGACAGAATATGAAAATTAACCCCTATGGCTAATTATTTATCGATTATGCATTTCAGACTATCATTAGTCAAGATTAAGTAAACACCCCCCTCCAAAATAATTCACTAAAACTGCTCATTTTTATGCATGAATGCATACAGCTGGCTCTGCTATCATTACATACACACAGAGCTGCCGTATGTTAGTCAATCCGACATGCACTGCTGAAAGGAAAGAGATCTTCAAGCACATCTGATTTCTATGGAAAGTGCTTTTAAAGGGTTAAATTTCTGTTGTGATATTTAACATCAACTACTGATAAAAAAAATGTATAAAAATGTGAGTAACAATATATTGTGCATTCCTAATGGCAACATAAAAGACTGCACAATCATACACACATCCATAACGAACTTTACAAGAATGAGAATTACTGAGACAAAACTATAATCAGTCTTCCAGAGATGCAGCGCTAATGTGAAGTTGTGTGTCTGGGTGTGTGTGTGTGTCAGTGTCACAATTGTTTCTTCAACCCTGTCTTTTTGAGAAGCAGTCACGTACAGAGCAACGGTAAAACAGCTGCAAACATGCACATAGACATAAACAAAGAAAACCCAGCATTCACATCTGACAAATACACATAAGCACTAACACATAAGATCAAACATACACACATACGCTCATGAACGCTCACAGCAAAGGACCATTAACCTGGCTGGTCTCCATGGCAACAGAGCTTGGCCCTCATAATCCAGTGCAGAAACCTTTGACTGAAAGAGGCAAGCATGGAAACACACACATATACACACTTATTTAAATCATGCACTGAAGATGCCTGAATACATAGCTATATAATTCATCCTCGCCCTATAAGTGCTCTGCACCTTTCTCTCGAACTATCTAATACTTTCTCTCTCGCTCTTATTATGCACTGCTCTCTCCGTACCAATACAAAAACCAAGAGAGGATCAAGTTATCAAAAAATAATGCGAGGTAATGTGTGTGTGCATGAGAGAGACGGTGGAAACCTTACAGCCATAAAACTGTTATTAAATATCCCTCTTACTACAAAATTATTTTAAGAAAATTAATCTGTTTCACTTATGGAAATTTACAGTTCCATCTCGCCTCGCAGCCGTCTCCTCGGATACATGACACCCTCCACCACCACCCTCACATCCTCAAATCTTCATCTGTCAGAGAAGAAGTTCTGCAGGTATTGTGAAGAAACAAGCGAGGATAATAGCGAAAATGGCAGATCATGGAAATAAATGTTATGTTCCAGGCTGTGCAGGGATGGGTTGGTGTCTGTATTCAGAAAGGCACGGAAAACAAATAACGCGCGTTCTAATAAAATAATGCGAGTCACTAAAGGGACATGGTTAGCTGCTTGCTAGCGGTAGCCTGTTACATTACAGTACATAAGATTTCACTTACCACATAAACAGAGTAAGGAGAGATGACTGAGGATGATGGCGAATGATTTACAGATCCTGAGCACCACTGACAAGCATCTGATCTTGTAAAATGTGTGTTAAGTACTGCCGCTGTAATTTACACAGATCACGTGTTATCGCAAATCTCGAAAGTTAAAGTTAAACGCGATCGTGCATTCGAATATATTAATAGCGACTCCCTGATGGCAGCATTTTATATACAGTATAATTACCCAACGATATAACTGCGAGAGAGAGTATTGAAATATATATTTTCCCTGTGTTTCCTTCCTGCTGTGTGAGCTACTGAAATGAGCCGCACTGTGAAACAGCCAATCAGAGCAGAGCTCAACATTATTATTCATGACCCTTCCAAATAAGGTAAAAACAGACCATTTAATTCTAGGGACAAATCCTAGGGTTGTAAATGGACATGTAAAACCGTTTCTGGAGATTTTTTGCCCTTACCTAAGCCACATACCTTCTATGTAGATATCAGAGAACAATTTAAACTATTGTATCAATGCATTCTATGGCACCTTTAAAGGAGTAATGGAATATAATCACAGTATTTTTGTTATTAAGTGATGTCAGTTGTTTGTTGTGCATTTGTACTTATACTGAATGTCTTCAGGTTACTGTTTTTCATAGCAAATGTTATAGAAACCATATAGTTAGGCTACTTTTTACCATGATAGTGAGGTGGTGTACCTGTGGTTATCATGATCTACAAATGTATGAAAGATGAGGCTGTTATAATTTTCACAGATACTCACAGAAACAGGTACTGTTTTTGTTAATGAAAATAAATGTACATCTACATCCCAACTCAAGCTCCTGCTACTCTCAACTCAAGCTACTGTCAAATGTGAATTTCTAAAACTTGTAATACTCTTAGTATAATGTCCATATATATATTGGGGG
>NW_015660496.1:353288-364759 GCF_001515625.1 Sinocyclocheilus rhinocerous | reverse complement strand
TATATGGGGGGGGGGGGTTGGCACAGATTGTCATATATAGGAACCACTGGATTAGATGAATACAAAACTTGATTTGTTTACATAAATGCTCTAGCATTGCACAGCCTTGAGCCTTGTATTATATATTGCCAACTGTATTATCAAGTGTTTTCTGAATGCACTTTTTGGACTATGAAAGTGAGAATAAAACAGCAAGCTAGCTGAAGTCTCTTCTTCACTCCAATTCCACTTCCCTTTCCGTCAACATTTGACATTTTTCCCCTCAAATGCTAAAACCGTTTATACGCCGTGCTGCGTTTCCTAACTGTGCAAAGCACAAGAATATCAGCTACTCGAATGGTTGTCTGTTGCCATGAATATAGTTGCCATGAGTATACATTTTAACACCACATCTTTTCACACTGTACACGTTTGACACTGCAGAAGCGGGTGATAAGAGGTGCTAACCCCGCTTCTAAATTACAAGTGTGAAATGTACATTACCTAGATCCACCTGACCTGCTGTGGCAGGTCAGTTTCACAGTGCAGTGTGAAAATTGTTACATGTTACCTCAACTCTGGTATTGGAATAATTTTATTTAACATCATTTTACATTTTGAGTTTTATTTTTACAGATTCAGGACCAGAACTCCTAGAGATGTCAACAGTTAGACTCGAGTGTTGCAGCTATACCCGTCTCCCCCCACTTATTTTTATCCTAATGTGTTCATGCATTGCATCAGTGTGATTCATATTTTGCGGTATTGTATTTATGCATGTGTTTTGCTGCCCCTCTGCTGTATAGTTTCTTGCTTTCCGGTCAGTAGCTGTTGTCCAGTCCGAGTCAGATGGCGCTGGGTACAGATTGACCTTGAGCTGATGAAGCCCAGATTTCTGTTTGGTCGATTTGGGGTGGTTAGAGTGAGCCCAGCGTGCTGACAGACAGACTGCCCAGTAACAAACCTCATCAAACAGGGCCCGACAGTGACACGGTGTTCCCAGAGACCGCCTTCAGCACAGGCTGCGGACAGGAGCAAACATCATTGCCACAATCAGATCCATTATCTCCCATCCGTCACAGAGCAAACAGCCAGCATCCGTTACAGGCCCGCAGGATCACCGCTGACTCGTCTGCTTAGCCGCGCACACGTACACACACTCACATTAAAGGCCCTGCAGGGGAAATATTATGAATGCATTACGCCAGCTGTGCTAGAACAGCTCATCCAAACCGTTGTGTGGGCGTGCACACAGTTTAGAGGAAATACAGCAGTATTATGAACATAGATCAAAAGATTGTGAAATTTTAATGTTGGTTATTTTAGGTTTTGCTGTTGTTGAGTATGAATAATATGCTTGTTAGGATGCCAATACCATGTTCAAATACTATGAATTCAGCATTGTAAATGATATGATTCATACAAGTAGGAACAACACTGATAGCTATGATTGGTTGTTATTAGTGCTGTCAATCGATTAAAAATGTTAACTAATTAATCATACATTTTTCTGTAATTAATCATGATTAATTGCATATTAATATGATGTTTATCTACCCTATAAAAAGTGGTAACCTGCAGTCATTACCTTTAATGGTTTTGTTAACCATTTGAGGAATAATTCAGCCAAAATGGTCTTGCCCTTGTGTCATCCCAAACCTGTATGCTGTTATTTTTTTCCAAGATAATTTTGGAAGAATTTGTATGCAGATTTGTTTCCTAACATGTCCACATCATGTCCCTCAAGCTTAAAGGGATAGTTTATCGAAAATTAATATTCTGTCATCATTTACTTAACTTCATGTCGTTTTAAACCTTTTTTTATTTTCTGATTGACAGAAGAAGAGCATTCAATTTGTATTATAGGCAAGGCAAGGCAAGGCAAGGCAAGTTTATTTGTATAGCACATCTTTCAACACAATCCCTATATATTCAAAAGACAAGTACTGACCAAATGATACTTGCTTGCATTGATAGACATCTTTAAATAGAGCAGCTACACCTCCACCTCTCCTAACAGTCCTGCAAACACTCATGAAAGTGAAGTTAGGAGGGGCTGTTTCATTGAGGACCGTTGCACTACAGCTGTCTTCTAGCCATGTTTCGTTTAGAAACATAAAATCCAGGTTGTTTGTGGTTATTAAGTCATTGATTAGAAATGATTTATTTTTTAGTGAGCGAATGTTTAAAAATGCTAACTTGATGGCATTGCATTTTGTCTCAACAGCAATATTAGTTTGATGCATAACAGGCCGCAGATTAGATAAGTCAGCCGTACGGCTTAAGAAGGCCTTAGACTTTCTATCACGTGATAAAACAGAAGGTCAGAAATGTTATGCTGAAGAAAGTTATACAGTATTAGAATGGCATTAGGGTCAGAAAGTGGTGACAGAATTAATTTTTTAGATAAAATATAATATAATAAGCATGAACAAAATAGTATGCATGCATGGTGCATATGACTCTTGCACTGTATTACAAGTCTTCTGAAACCACATGATCGCTTTATGAAGGGAGCATTTTTCTCTCAACTGCATCTCACAAATCAGCCCCACTCTAGGCAGCAGGTTTGCCATTAATTCCAAATCCCACTGGTTTATGTGTCATATCTAAGTGTATGGTGCCAGTTTGAAGGAAAATAGCATTCGAAAACACCAAGAGAGGGAATTTCTTTTCATGTTAATGACGACACAATTCTGATTCATCACACAAAACTATTATATGACTCCAGAAGACTTATAGTTTTTATGTTGATGGCTTCCCTTGCTTCCCCTTGCTCAGTGGCTCATTTGACATGACTGCTTAATGCTTTCCACAGTGCTGATCTTGGATCAGAGCTGACGTTTGCTCAATATTCGGAAGCTGCACTGCCGCTGCTAAATCAACACTGTGACGTCCTGAATTAAGCAGAGTGACAGTTCAGCACTGCTGCTTCTGCAAACGTCCCAAAGGCCTCTGAACAGTTGGGGTTAGAGGTTACACTCCTTATGGGGGAAATAAAAAACTGTTGTTAGTGAGATTTATTCAGATATATAGAGAACAAAGAGACATTAATATGCACAAGAGACTAACTTATCCGTTGCATTAATTTGCCTTACTTTGTTTCTAATGTTTGCCTCATTATTTCATTATGACATAATTGGGTGCATTTTTGCAATTTTATTCGTTTTTTTATAGTGCTGGGCAACGATTAATTGCAATTTTTGTGTACATAATATATGTGTGTGTACATATACATATATGTATATATAAATGCACACACATGCATGTATATATTTAAGAAAAATGTTATGTTTGTATAGTAAACATTTTTATGTAATATAAATTATATGAATATTAATATATACATGTAAATACATGTAAATATTTTCAAAATATATACTGTATGTGTGTGTCTTTATACATACATAATAAATATACACAGTACATACACATACATTATATAAACAAAAACTTTTATTTTGGATGTAATTAATCGCGATTAATCATTGCCCAGCACTACTTTTTTATTACTGTTTGATTTGATTTCTCTGTTGGTTATTTCAGTGCACTTTATAAGCACCGTGATAATTATCATCCCATATATTAATTACAGCAGTAATATCCACAGTTAGAGTGAATAATCTTTACTATTTTAATCCTTGATTATTTAAGTGCAAGTGCTTGTCTCATTTTAAATGAGTTGCTGGAAAGAAGAAAGCACTGAGGCTTCAAAGCATGAAAGTCCTCTTGATTTAAAAGGAAACAAAACGTCAAAAGCCTGGGTCAATAGATGTTCATTGGAGCAGTCCTCTCCAGCTGTATGAGAATGGATTGTGTGCTCTTGACAACACATCTGTCCATCCTGTGACCTTGTCACTAAGGGCTCTTTTCTTTGTCTTATCTCGTCAGGCCTTTGCCTGCTGTGCAGAAGATCTGTGATGTTAGCAAGACATTTTTGAACTCCTCTATTGCCATTTTATTCCCTAAAAGCTTGTTTATTCTAATTATAAACTAATTCTATACTACATTTCCGTTAAATGTTACAGTAAATGTGACAATAATAAATAGTATTACTACCTAAGCTAGCTGAAAGTAACTGGCTAGAGTTCAGAAGTGAGCTATAATTATCTAATAAGTTTTTTTTTTTTCACATTACTTTATCGTTTAGAATCAGTGCAGCTCATGTCTGTGTTATCTGGGTCAACTGGAGAGATTGAAGGATGTGCCAAGGCTTGCACGATCTGTCACGTCCTTTCCAGCTGGATCTCCCAGGACCCAGAAGTGGAAATGAGTAAAAGGTTATGTCAACTTTTAACGACTCTGACAGATGGCATTTCCCATGAGGCTCAGGAGAAGCTTGTATGAGGCAAGTGTGTCTTGTTTGCCATTAATTCCAAATCCCACTGGTTTATGTGTCATATCTAAGTGTATGGTGCCAGTTTGAAGGAAAATAGCATTCGAAAACACCAAGAGAGGGAATTTCTTTTCATGTTAATGACGACACAATTCTGATTCATCACACAAAACTATTATATGACTCCAGAAGACTTATAGTTTTTATGTTGATGGCTTCCCTTGCTTCCCCTTGCTCAGTGGCTCATTTGACATGACTGCTTAATGCTTTCCACAGTGCTGATCTTGGATCAGAGCTGACGTTTGCTCAATATTCGGAAGCTGCACTGCCGCTGCTAAATCAACACTGTGACGTCCTGAATTAAGCAGAGTGACAGTTCAGCACTGCTGCTTCTGCAAACGTCCCAAAGGCCTCTGAACAGTTGGGGTTAGAGGTTACACTCCTTATGGGGGAAATAAAAAACTGTTGTTAGTGAGATTTATTCAGATATATAGAGAACAAAGAGACATTAATATGCACAAGAGACTAACTTATCCGTTGCATTAATTTGCCTTACTTTGTTTCTAATGTTTGCCTCATTATTTCATTATGACATAATTGGGTGCATTTTTGCAATTTTATTCGTTTTTTTATAGTGCTGGGCAACGATTAATTGCAATTTTTGTGTACATAATATATGTGTGTGTACATATACATATATGTATATATAAATGCACACACATGCATGTATATATTTAAGAAAAATGTTATGTTTGTATAGTAAACATTTTTATGTAATATAAATTATATGAATATTAATATATACATGTAAATACATGTAAATATTTTCAAAATATATACTGTATGTGTGTGTCTTTATACATACATAATAAATATACACAGTACATACACATACATTATATAAACAAAAACTTTTATTTTGGATGTAATTAATCGCGATTAATCATTGCCCAGCACTACTTTTTTATTACTGTTTGATTTGATTTCTCTGTTGGTTATTTCAGTGCACTTTATAAGCACCGTGATAATTATCATCCCATATATTAATTACAGCAGTAATATCCACAGTTAGAGTGAATAATCTTTACTATTTTAATCCTTGATTATTTAAGTGCAAGTGCTTGTCTCATTTTAAATGAGTTGCTGGAAAGAAGAAAGCACTGAGGCTTCAAAGCATGAAAGTCCTCTTGATTTAAAAGGAAACAAAACGTCAAAAGCCTGGGTCAATAGATGTTCATTGGAGCAGTCCTCTCCAGCTGTATGAGAATGGATTGTGTGCTCTTGACAACACATCTGTCCATCCTGTGACCTTGTCACTAAGGGCTCTTTTCTTTGTCTTATCTCGTCAGGCCTTTGCCTGCTGTGCAGAAGATCTGTGATGTTAGCAAGACATTTTTGAACTCCTCTATTGCCATTTTATTCCCTAAAAGCTTGTTTATTCTAATTATAAACTAATTCTATACTACATTTCCGTTAAATGTTACAGTAAATGTGACAATAATAAATAGTATTACTACCTAAGCTAGCTGAAAGTAACTGGCTAGAGTTCAGAAGTGAGCTATAATTATCTAATAAGTTTTTTTTTTTTCACATTACTTTATCGTTTAGAATCAGTGCAGCTCATGTCTGTGTTATCTGGGTCAACTGGAGAGATTGAAGGATGTGCCAAGGCTTGCACGATCTGTCACGTCCTTTCCAGCTGGATCTCCCAGGACCCAGAAGTGGAAATGAGTAAAAGGTTATGTCAACTTTTAACGACTCTGACAGATGGCATTTCCCATGAGGCTCAGGAGAAGCTTGTATGAGGCAAGTGTGTCTTGTAGATGTGAAGCACGTTTGCAAGTGTGCTTATGAGGTACTTGTCCATATATACATGGCATTCCACAGGTGTTAGCTGCCTCTGGATTGGTATATGCTTCCATTTGTTTAACCATTAAAACGTTTTATAGGTAAAAAAAAATAAAAATTGGGGTCACTAAGATTGCATTTGTTTGATCAAAAAAGTAATATTGTGAAATACTGTATGTAGCACTGTAAAATATCAGTTTTTTTTATATTTTAATATATTTAGGGGCCAAGCACCGAAGGTGTGTAGGCACCTATTGTATCCATTGGCGTTCTTCTTCTTCTTCTGTTTCTTCCGCTCTGGAGTCTATGGCAGCCCATAGAACCACTTGCCGGAAGGTTATGAAATATGGCACACAGATAGAGGACACTCTCAACATTAACCAAAACAAGTTTGGAGACTCTGACTCAAACTATCTAGCACCATCACTTGTCCAAAGTTTCACTCATGTTTATGCTAATAACTTTTGAACCATAAGGTCTAGAAGGAAAATTCGTAAGGTCTATTTTTTCACTATTTTTAATAGTTCGAAAACCCTACTTTTTCGAACTCGTCAGAGACGGTTTGTCTGATTTTCACCAAAATTATCTCAGATCTTCTGTAGACCATGCTGGCAAAATAGTTATAAGTTATATTTAGACCATGCTAGCAAATTCAAGTTGATTAGTCAATCCGTTCTCGAATAACATGTGAATGAATTTGATTAAGAGGACGCAAAAATGGATGTGATGCTATATCTCTGCAGCGGTTTGGCATATTGATACCAAACTTGGTGTGTGTTGACCTGAGGCTACTGCACAGTTTCGGCACAGCTCCACCTACTAGTCAGGAAATATGAAAAATGTCTATTTTTGCTTATAACTTCTGAATGGTTTGGCCAAAAATCACTGGTTTCTTTAGATTCGGTGCAGCATGCCGAGTCGAACCATACCCAATTTTCCCATGTCAGCCATTTTGGGCATCGGCCATTTTGAATTTTGTCATAAAATGCAATATTTTACGAACGCATTGCCATATCATTATGAAACTTGGTATGTGTCTTTGGCACCATGCCCTGAAAGGACTCAAAAAGTTTGGGGGCAGGACCATATTGTGGCCAAAGGTTATAAAGAAATTTTAAAAAATGCTAATAACATGTGATTCAATTGGCCTATTGTAATGAAACTGGTCTCAATAATGTTCTTTGGGTTATGCCGAGAACATAGATACCAATTTTGCCATAGTCAAGTCAAACTTCTTGTCCGTCATTTTAATTTATGTTGAAATCCTACTTTTTCAAACTCCTCCTAGACCGTTGGTCTGATTTTCACCAAATTTGACTTTCAAATTGGTTTTCGTTTAACGCATCAAATTTGCTGGAATGATGCCAAACTGCGTCTGAGGCTGTATCTCTGCAAAGCTTTGACATATTGACACCAAACTTTGCATGTGCCATTGTCACCTCCACCACCTGACGCCACATCAATTTGGTAACAGTGCCACCTATTGGTCAAAAGTGATAAGCCATTAAATCATATTATTAGTGATTGTTTTTATGATTTTTCAGCCATTTTTAACTAAAATCATCTTAAATTGGCTTCAATTACTCATTGCTGCAGTTGGTCTGATGCTTGATTCTGTACTGCGTGATTGCTGCTTGCAGCTATATTTCAAAATGTAATTTATTCCTGTGATTTCAAAACTGAATTTTCAGCAGCAGTCCTCCGTGTAACATTTTTGTACTGCATAATATAGTAATATATTAGAAACCATGATCATTTATTAGAATTCCTTGATGGATAGGAAGCTAGGATAGAGAGCTTGCTTACTTCCCATTTTTCTGTCTCTGTGATATTTTTAGTCTCTAAAATCCCTGTCGCCTCACATCATTGCAGAGAGTGGCAACACAGCAAGTCATATTATGACAGATACATATACTCTTAGAAGGCCAAATCATCACAATGATATTTACAGATGTTTTGACCAAGACATCCTGACAGTTTTTCTTGCTGCATTTACATCCTGCCTGTGTTTTGCTCCAAAACAGTAGCATTACATATACAGGACTGCAGTGTCTTCTAAACTTGGTTTTGCACTCAACTATGTCACGTACTGAGCTGTATGGGTATTCTTTCTGCAAGTGTATGTAATCCAGATATACGTAATCAATAACACTAAGCAATAACACAATGCTTTATTTAGGTATGTAACAGATTACAGAATATTTGCATTAGTGGAACAGAGTCTGAAAATGTAACTTAATAGAACGTTTTTAATTACAAAGTGTATTATCTACATTATGAATCAAGTTGAATTGAAAGAAACAAATCAGGTTGTGTTAGTATTCGGTTTGTCTTCATTTTAGTGTAATGACAGCAGCAATCAAGCCGCATGAACTTCACAAGTTTGTGTTAAACCTGATGATCATGTTCAGCTTTATTTAAGATGATCCAAAGAGTGTCTTGAGCTTTAATGGAAGCGAGAACATCGGACCATCTGTACAAAGAGTTCACATGCTCAATGTCGAATGCAGATACAGTGTGTAGAATCTCTTATTCATTGTACATTATCATTTTCTTTTTTTCATAATCCTAAAACATTGTTTATTTAAATGGAAAAAGCTAGATCAGACTTTTGAACCCCACTATATGTACTGTATATTTTCTTATTCTAATATTGAGCTGTGGTTGTGAGAATCATCAGAAAGTCAAATTTAGATGCATCACATTTGATTCATAGAACCATTTGTGCTCTTCTTGGAAGTCATGTAATATTCAGTGAAACAAATCAGGGCTTGTGTTTATTAGAATCAGCTCCCTAGAAGCTTCTCTGTGTATTTGTGTGTGTGTGTGTGTCTTGTGTGCTGCTGGATGTGTGGGTAGGAGTGACCTTCTCTTCACACACTTTTCATCCTTGTTGCTGAGAGATCTAAATGAAGTGCTTGTGTTTCTGTAAATGCTGCTGCAAGTGCTGTTTATTTATGTGTACAGTAATCACACTGAGAAGAAGCTGAGAAATTCCTGAAATAATTTAAATTCATCACAAGCAAGGTTTTGAGACTCCAATAATCAGCCAGAACTTATTTCTAATCTCAAATACATGTTTAAGTGTGTATACCTAGATTCATAGAACCATTTGTGCTCTTCTTGGAAGTCATGTAATATTCAGTGAAACAAATCAGGGCTTGTGTTTATTAGAATCAGCTCCCTAGAAGCTTCTCTGTGTATTTGTGTGTGTGTGTGTGTCTTGTGTGCTGCTGGATGTGTGGGTAGGAGTGACCTTCTCTTCACACACTTTTCATCCTTGTTGCTGAGAGATCTAAATGAAGTGCTTGTGTTTCTGTAAATGCTGCTGCAAGTGCTGTTTATTTATGTGTACAGTAATCACACTGAGAAGAAGCTGAGAAATTCCTGAAATAATTTAAATTCATCACAAGCAAGGTTTTGAGACTCCAATAATCAGCCAGAACTTATTTCTAATCTCAAATACATGTTTAAGTGTGTATACCTAGTTCTTTCTTGCTTCCTAGCAACCTCATTTTACCCTAACATGATGCTATCTGCAGTGCTTTTTTATGTGATGCCCAAAGCAGGGTTTGTGTTCTGATGCAAGTCTTTTGAAAGGACCATAATGTTACATAAATACAGTCATATCCCAGACATTCTACTGTGAACAGAGCACCATCCCTGCATTATTTTGCTCCTGCTGTCTATGGTCTCTGGAGCTCCCAGTGCAGATGAGTCTAGGACTGTAATGCCCACTAGAGAAATCTTCTAGCTGGTATACTTCATTTATAATTTCCTGGTTCATGTTTACCTCGTTCACACAGAGAGGTGGTAAAGTGTTGAATTTTTTTCTGATGATCTGAAATATAATCATTGGTTTCTTGTCATCAACTTTAGGAGATATTATGCGTCTAAATTACAGAAAAACCTTCCGAGAAGTCTTCTCATACGGGAGATACGTTGATGTGTGCATGTGTAGAAGGCCACACTTTATTCTTATTAGGCATTTTGAATTTGGTCTGGTTTAAATTAAAAGATGGAAAACAATCATTTTCTCATGCTGAGTCTCGGTTTCTACAGCTCTGGAAAAAATTAAGAGACCACTGCAAAATTATCAGTTTCTCTGGTTTTATTATTTATAGATACTGTATGTGTTTGAGTAAAGTGAACATTTTTGTTTTGTTCTAGGCCTTGTATTGCTTTTAATATTTGTATTGTGTGGTAACCAAGTACTCAAGGCTTGCTGTATTGTGAATACAGTATTGTGAATATATTACTGTTTTATATAAACTTTTTCCACCCACTCTTTGACCCTTCAACATTTTTCACACTGCACTGCAAAGCTGCACATAAGCAGTGTGTATTTATTTCTGTTCATATGAGCAGGTTATTCACACTGCCCACGTGAGCAAAGTGGTGCCGAGTAGCAGGAGCGTAGATCCAAGTACATTTTCAGCACTGAGCATATTGTTGCCTCACATGCTGGAAGAGCCTTTTGTCTTTTGCAATGAAGACTCGCATATAATACTGGACTATTTGAGCAGTTTATAGTCTGGGGTTTCAGTTTTTATTCCTGTAGGCCTAGATTAATACACAGAAGCTTTGCCATCAGGATGCAAATATGTGTTTCTGATATCAGAATAAACAAATTTTAGAACAAGCCTTTTTAAGTTTAGTTTCAGTAGACTTGAGTTTTGAAAGTTACAGTGCCACCCTCTAATATTGGCACCCTTGGTAAATATGAGCAAAGGCGGCTGCGAAAATAAATCTGCATCATTTGTCCTTTTGATCTTTCATTAAAAAAAAAAATTCACAAAATTCTAAACTTTCATTGAAGTAAAACAATTTAAAGTGGGGGGAAACTCACATTATGAATAAATGTTTATCTCCAATACATGTTGGCTACCTGTCACAGGTACTGTGCTCTAAAGAGACAAGTGCACAACGCAGGAGTAATCCAGCACACAATCTTTAATTCCAACTTCAACTCAAGAGAATAACCAGGAGACAGAATTCACAAACATCTAAGAACAAACTAAACATGACGGTGAATGGACGAAGACTAATGCAGAGTTCACACTGCACGATTTTCAAAGACGTCGCAACACTGTTGGTTCCACACTGAACGACTATCTGGGGTAGCATTCAGTTGTTGCGGTGTTCACACTGCACGATGGAATGAGACAGGAGGTTACACACTGCATGACTTTACAATAGGTAGAATCGCCAACAGCTGTCTGGTGCAGGGTTGCCAGGTTTTCGCTACAAAACCCACCCAATTACTACTCAAAACTAGCCTGAAAATAGCCCAATTGCTTTCGAGGGG
>NW_015660496.1:342011-353259 GCF_001515625.1 Sinocyclocheilus rhinocerous | reverse complement strand
CTACGTTTCATATAACTCCTCCCCGAACTTCCCGCTGCCCTGTATCTTGGTCTCTCATTGGCTGTAGGTCATCACCGATGTGTTTTTCAGTCAAAACTCATTTCACACAGCGTGATTGTAAATCGCTAAGCCTAAAAATATATATCAAACAGCCCCTATATCACCACATGTTGTTCAAATGGGTTTCAAGAAAAAAACCCTGGCTCACCCAAAAACAAACTCTAGCATATTCAGTTGTCAGACATGACTGGAACTTCAAATGGGACTGGCTTCTATGGTCAGATGAAACATAAAAAGAGCTTTTTGGCAGCAAACCCACCAGATGGGTTTAGTACAAACTGGGATAAAAAGTACCCCATGCCTACAGTTAAATATACTGCTGGATCTTTAATGCTGTGGGCATGTTTTTCTGCCGGAGGTCCTGGACGTCTTGGAACAGGAACTGAACCAAATAAGGGCAGACAGGAACTAAACAGAAACAAACACGTGACACTACCATTATTGGCACCCCTAGACATTATTTTGAGTAAAATATCTCTGAAGTATATTCCTATTCATATTTACATTTTTAGCATGGATTCTATCAAATAACAACAGATAAAAAATCTAAACCTGACTGCCTCTGGTACAAATCTTATAATGGACCATGTTTGGATCTTCCATGAAGACAGTGATGCAAAACAAACATCAAAATCAACACAAAAATGTGTCACTGAGCACAAAATGAAGCTTCTGCCATGGTTGTCTCAGTTCCCTGACCTGAACCCTATAGAAAATGAGTTGGGTGAACTGAAAAGAAGCACCAACATGGAGCTGGTATTCTGAAGGATCTGGAGAGATTCTGGATGAAGGAATGGTCTCTGATCTCTTATCAGGTGTTCTCCAAACTCATCAGGCATTATAGGAGAAAACTGTTGTCTTGGGAAAAGGTCGTTGCAATAATTGGGTGCCAATAACTGTGGCTAATGTGAACTAGAGAAAAACATTTATTTTATAATGTGAGTTTCCCCCACTTTCCATTGTTTTACTTCAATGAAAGGTTCGAATTTTGTAAATTTTTTGAATGAAAGATCAAAAAGATAAACAATGCAGATTTATTTTCACAGCCACCTTTGCTCATATTTACCAAGGGTGCCAATATTAGTGGGCGGCACTGTAGGTTTTTTTTTTTAGGGAGAGTTCACCCAAAGATTAAAGGGACAATTCACCCAGAAATGAAAATTCTGTCATCTTTTACTCAACCTCATGTTGTTCCAAACCTGTAAGGGTTTCGTTCTTCTTTTGAGTTGTTAACCAAAAGAAGCTGTTAACCAAACAGTTGACTGTAGCCATTGACTTTCGTAGTATGGAAAAAAAAAAATACTATGGAAGTTAATGGCTACCATCAACTGTATGGTTATCAACAATTGACACTTTTAAGACTTGTATTCAGAGAATGTATGGTCATACTTCATTTTAAGGCTCAATTTTTGCTATTAACAAACCATTAACTATGACTTTTGCCTCAATAAACTACTAATTTATTAATTATTAATAGTAAGGTAGTTGTTAAGTTTAGGTATTGGGTAGGATTAGGGATGTAGAATATGGTCATGCAGAATATGTGCTTTATAAGCCCTAATAAACAGCCAATATGTTAATAATAGGCATGCTAATAAGCAACTAGTAAATAGTGAGAATTGGTCCCTATACTAAAGTGCTACCGAATGTACTTTGAATATCATAGTGTATTTTGTTCCATTGGCATTTTTTCACTTTGTCTAACTATAAAGTACAAACATGCAAAAAGACAAACAAGCAGTGCAGTTTAAGAGTAGTATTTTGTCAGTGTAGAACAGTGTAGAAAGTGCCTAATGTCGAACACAAAATGTGGGCTGCAGTTATAGAAATCTGTGGCACAGAATTGGATTGTTCCCAGTGGGAAGCATGACAAGAGAAAGGAGAGAAGAAGAATGGTGAACGTGTGAATGTTGTTGTTGTGTGTGTGTGTGTGTGTGTGTGAAGGAGAGGCTGAAGAAGGGCAGAAAAAGCATAAGTTGTTGTGATTATGCAATAGAGTTGTATGTTGGTCTGCTGCGACCTTCAGCATAAAGCCATGTGTTTTGTTTTTTGTTTTTCTTAGACAGGACAAGGATGCAAGGGCTAGAGGGAAGGACAGTAGAAGGACATGACAACTTACATAAGCCACACACTTATTCTGAATTCACTCTAACTGGAGTGAACTGATCTCCCAAATGCAATCTCAGTTGCATTCAACTCATAATGTCACACATTTCGAGGGAGAGGGCACAGCAGACATGTTAGCATACTCCATCTGGATGCCTGGAGGTTGCCATGCTGCTGTAGTCCTGGAGATGCAACTATATGGTCTTTAGAGACCTCACTGCCAACCCCAGCAGTGAGGGGGATGGACTTGTTCTTTAAAAAAGGTATCAGACACAAAATTAAT
The DNA here is from genome assembly GCF_001515625.1 of Sinocyclocheilus rhinocerous. NCBI lineage: Eukaryota > Metazoa > Chordata > Actinopteri > Cypriniformes > Cyprinidae > Sinocyclocheilus > Sinocyclocheilus rhinocerous. The sequence continues at coordinate 350,810 of NW_015660496.1, read as the reverse complement.
TTTATATTCACTTCTACAAACATAATTTTAGGGTTAGATTTAAGTCTGTAGTAAATGCACATTACCATTCAAAAGTTGGTGGGGTTGATAAACCTTTTTAATGTTTTTGTAAGATGTCGCTTACCAAGGCTGCATTTATTTGATCAAAAATACATTAAAAACGGTAATATTGTGAAATATTTTTACAATTTAAAATAACTGTTTTGTATTTTAATATGTTTTAAAATGTCATTTATTCCTGTGATGTATGAAATGTCAGCATCATTACTCCAGTCTTCAGTGTCCTTCAGAACTCATTCTAATATGCTGATTTGATGCTCAAGAAATATTTGTTTATTTTCAGTGTTGAAAACTGCTTAATATTCTTGTGAAAAACTGCATTCTTTGATGAACTGGTCTAAATAACATCATTTATTTGAAATATAAATATTTTGTAACATTACAAATGTTTTAAATGTTCTTTCAGTTTGGACCAATATTGAGCAACCTTGCTGAAAATATTAACTTGTATAATCTTACTGACCCCAAACTTTTTAACAGTTGTGTAATTTTCTAAATGCGTCTTTGAATGTGCAGTTTAATGACTACTTGACTGACAGCACTACTTAATTTCTGTATTCCTTTGCTTAATTAATTCTGAGGTTTGTGAACTGATAATAATTAATGGAGTCTGTTACACAAACAGGTTTCTCACAGCATATTTCTAAAGAGTCACAGGAGCATTGAGGTATTTTAACAACAGTGTATTTCTGTATTCCACCTTCAAAGATTAAAGGGGTCATATGATGCTATTTTAAGGATCATTATTTTGTGTATTTGGTATAACAGAATATGTTGACATGCTTTAATGTTCAAAAAACACATTATTTTTCAAATACTGTACATTATTGTAGGTTCTGTATGCCCCGCCTCTCACAAACACGTCGTTTTCAACAAATTTTACAGATCTTCTTTATGCACCAACAGCTTGTAACACTCCAAAGAGAAATGAAAAATTGAAATCGCATCATATGACCCCTTTAACAACAGACCAACATTTAGCACATCAGTTTGTTTGCCAAATATGTGCTTCACAGCACAGCTGATATTCTCTGAGTGCAATATTTAAAAAAATAACTATTTTTAATGTTTCTGTACTTATGTTTTAAACCCAACTTACACATTATCTTGAAAAGGAACCTGGAACTTCATAAATGTTCAAATCTATTAATATTCATAATTGCTATCAGTACTGACTGAAGTTCAAAAAAGCAAACTGTCTAGTGACAGCACACTTTTTAGTTACTTTCTTTATTGCTCTTGCTTGCCTGCTTGTGTGAGAAAGCAAAAGGTCTTGTGATTGACTGTGATTATTTTGTGTTGAGTCTTTCTAGTATTTTGAACAGCCTGTGGTCTAATTTGATAACAGGAAGGTGTGATGTTTTGCTCAATCATTCCAGACTGGCAGTAAATGAGTTTTTTCTCATATTGAGATCAGTTATGTGATCAACCATTACTTACAAAAATAATAGATAATCTACATAAATGTCATACACATATTGCATACACTGACAGGGATGTGAATGGCACACTTATGGTAAAACATTAGTTGAGTGGCATGATTTTTGTTTAGCGCACAAGGGGATATTTTAAACAGCCAGTGATTACCACACATTTTTATTAACCTGCAGTAACTGTTCAAAAATAATAATTAAATTACTTTAACATTATTATTATTGTTGTTGTTGTTGTTGTTGTTGTTGTTGTTGTTGTTGTTGTTGTTGTTGTTGTTGTTGTTGTTGTTGTTGTTGTTGTTATACTCCATCTGCAGCTTATGGAGTTTAAGAGAATGATCACATCACATTGAACACTTCCTGATGTTTCCTTTGTCCTCAGAATAAACATGGATACAATTGAAGCACTGTGCTGGCCCTACAGATACATTGATTTGATTTCTGTCTTGTTTATCTCCAGGAAGGGCTGGAGGCATCAAGCCCACAGAGTGTTAATATCATCATCTTTCCCAGTAGGCTTTATTGAATCTGTTTGTATCTCTGTAGCCTATGCACGTATGTGTGAGAGTGTGTGTGGCTTATTTTGGTTTCTCTCTGGTCCTAATGGAAAGGGTGAAAGAAGTCAGAGAGGAGCTAATGGCTGGAGTTGGGCTTCTCGCGAGCTGACACGAAAGTCTGCCACCCCACATACTTAAAAATTAAAACGGGTCAGGATTAAAATTTAAACACAGCAGACTTGAGAATCTAATCCACTGAGGGATGAAAGTCTGGGGAGCGTTCCTGTTCTGCGGTCCTCAGAGAGGTAGGTTTGCGAGTGTGAGTGTGTGTCTCAGAGCAGGGCTATTATATACTTATTAACTGACATAATCCCACACCAGTATGATCTCTCTATCTGTGTGGGAAAGAAGAAAATGTCTCTTTTGTGTATTATGTAACACCTGCTACTGTAAACTATTGAAAGTGCTTAAAAAACTGACCATCCGTCTCATCTTTGTCTCCTATTTCCCTTCTTTTCTTTCCATCTTCCTATCTTCTATCGAACGTCCACACATCTACCATCTCCTCCATACAGTGAGCTCAAACCTGAGCAGTCATGCTCATGAGTACCCAGACTGCCAAGAAGGGGGTAATGAAGCCAGCCTGCTGGTGTCCCCTCTGGTGGTGGCTGGCATCGTCATCGGCCTGGTGCTCTTCCTCTCCTGCGTCACCATCATTGTGGGCAGTCTGCGCAAAGACAGCCGCCTGCGCAACCCCCACCTGCATGCCAGCTACGGTCAGTGGTCTAACTTCATGGGCTCCACAACACATCAAAAACACACCATGGCTTTGTTTGTAGTTTCTGTGTGGCATAAGGACATGCATAACAAGTTGATTTGTTTTCAAAAAGTTGAGAGGAATCAGCCCTTCCACGCATTCAGCCTTTGTTTGGGAGTTCAGGGAATGAAGGCCAATCCTTGCATAGCCCTACTGCTTCTATCAGTTAGCCTGGTCCAAGGTAGCCTTGTAGTTAGTGATATGGTCAACATGACCCTCTCTCTACAATTTGGCATTGACTGTATTATAAACTGCAAAAATATACGTTGAACTTTGTGTGTCCTAACAGAGTAACCACTGGTGTATTTTATCATGAACCATGGTCATGTTTCACTCTGTTTTATAGTTTTGAACCTTTTTTGTTCAGTTTGTGCCAATAAAGAATATCTCTTTGGTTTTGAGACTTTAGTCTTTGCAACTTCAGGGATCTTATCTATGCACAATCAGCTTGTAACACTCCAAAGAGAAAGGAAAACTTGAAATCGCATCATATGACCCCTTTAAATGTCACTTAGTTTGATTTTCTTTTTTTGTCTTATGCAGTGACATTTATACATTTTTAACGAGGTCATATCATGAAAAATTAATTTTTCCTTTTAGATTGAGTTCATTGTACTATGAAAACACTGTATCTTTCTTTTTATCCTTGATCATTTCAGTCTGATCTTTACAGATTATGAGGCACATACATATGTTCCTTTACCTTGATGTATTTACATGTATCGGGCATTAAGGAAATATAATGTTTTTTTATGTCATAATCACACTTTTAAACACATTTTATTGTATAAGCACAACCATTTGAAGGAATAGTTCACACTGTCATAATTTACTCATGCACATGTCGTTCCAAACCCATAAGAGTTTTGAAACACAAATGACAGATATTTTTATTTTAAATCTCTGACGTTCCTGTCCCTCCATTGATAGTCACCCAAAATTTTCAAGGTTCAGAAAAGAGGTATGAGAGCAGATTATAGGAATAAAGGTAATCCATAGTGGTTTAAGCCTTATAAAGAGACATGATTACTTTATATGATGAACAGATTTTATTAATGATCAACACACATTCATAGAGCTCATTAAATATGGAATACAGAAGATCAAATGTGTGAAACGTCCGTAGTTCTCATGTGTCAAGCAAGCAAATGGATTTTCAGTGGATGGACCAAAATATCTTAGGTTTCATTAAAAATATATATTTTCATCATAAAATCTGTGTTGTGAAAAAACCAAAGGGTTTGGAAGACATGAGTAAATGATGACAGAATTCACATTTTTGGATGTATCATTCCTTTTATAAACTTGACAATAACTGTTTGGATATAAATAAAATAATATGCAATGTATGAAAGTCCCACTCTCAATAACATTCTCAAAATTGTAATAGGAGAAACAAAAATTATCACGTTTTGTTGCTGTTGTTTCTACAGCTCCAGATGGCCTCTCATATGGTGGCTCCATTGGAGAGCTGAGGTCTGGAATACAGAAGATCAAATGTGTGAAACGTCCGTAGTTCTCATGTGTCAAGCAAGCAAATGGATTTTCAGTGGATGGACCAAAATATCTTAGGTTTCATTAAAAATATATATTTTCATCATAAAATCTGTGTTGTGAAAAAACCAAAGGGTTTGGAAGACATGAGTAAATGATGACAGAATTCACATTTTTGGATGTATCATTCCTTTTATAAACTTGACAATAACTGTTTGGATATAAATAAAATAATATGCAATGTATGAAAGTCCCACTCTCAATAACATTCTCAAAATTGTAATAGGAGAAACAAAAATTATCACGTTTTGTTGCTGTTGTTTCTACAGCTCCAGATGGCCTCTCATATGGTGGCTCCATTGGAGAGCTGAGGTCCACTTGTGTTGAGGACTTTCCCCCTGCATTTGACTTTGACTCCTATGTGGAGACGCTATCTCAAGTCAACGTCATGTACCCAGACTCTCCACCTCAGTGAGTCACATTTTACCTCTGCAGAGTCTGTGAATATATATTGTATGTACAGTGTGGGGTAGAGGAGGGAACATGTGCGATTGTAATCGGTAATGAGATCACTTTATCGGCTGTGACAGAGAAGGCACACTTCCTCTTTAAGGGATTCCATTCCATCGTCCTTTTCACAGTCTTTAAAGGCCTCAGCGTAGCATGAGCTGATAACCACGTTAAAAGTCAGTTAGAGATGCTAAAGATAGAAATAGTCCAGAATAATTTGCCATATTTCAACTATATTTCACTCGTTTCTCTCTCAACCTGATTTGAAATGTAACTTGCACCCATCTTATCAGATTCAGACATTCATTCTTGAAGGGTCTGTTTGAAAATAATGAAACCTGTTCTAGTTAGATTAGTTCTGGTGTCTGGGAAAAGCAGAATTACTCTGTGTTGACACAAACTTTACGTATATTTGTTAGCTAAAACCAGAGTTGGACTCTGTGTAAATTTTTTTTGTATTGCGTAAAATTAGGAATAAGATAAATAAATGGTCAAAAATAGAAAGCGTCTGCAGGGAACCAGATGGACCAGTTGTATTCACTCTTCTACAGCTCTCACTCCTTTTCTTCCGTCACTTTTCAGAAGTTTTCACCTTTCGCAGTCCTCCCCCATCCTGTTAGGAAGGTTGGACACCTTTAACTTTTCAATTCTCCTAAAAAGCGGGGATTGCTGTTAAATGCCATGGCTTTGCACTGAAAAAGGCTTGGTGCGTTTGATCTAAATGGCAGCTTGTCTAATTGGCATCTTCAAAGAATCTGTCAGTTCCCTTCCTTGCCATTTAGCCTGCCTGCCTTCACACAGTGACCCATAAAATACTCCTCAGGTAGGGGAGCCCATCACAGAGGGATGTCTCAGAGCGAGAAAGGTTTATTGTTTATAAGATCTCATTCCAACACTATGATTGTAGGGTGGATGTCAAAACCAGATCCTAACATTTTGGAAGCAGCTCAAATGGCCATTGCTGTTTTTAGCATTTATTACTCATAAGAGCACTGCAAAAGCATTTTTATTGCGTAAACTAAGGAACTTCATAACCTTGTAATGCATTACAAAATCAATACCAAATCATTAGCTGAGGCGATACATTTCAAAATTATTATGACCTCAGGGATATCTGTACATCCTGGAGTCATTATAACTATACTCTGTATCAAATAACTATAATCTATCCATTTGGGATCTATAAATTATATTATTTTATTTCAAGCAAACTCCAAAACCATTATAACCTCCTTGGGGATAGGCTTTATATACTGATATTTTTATGACTTCATAATAGAAGTGTATAATCTAAAATTATTATGACCGTATTAGGAACATTCTAAAATTATGAGGTCATAGTGATTTTGGAATGTATAGCTTCTGATATAGAAGTAATTAAATCTTTAAAAAAGCCAATGATATTAGAAATCAAATACACCTTATGAGGTCATGTTATTGTGGAATGTATTGCATGAACTCTCATCTTTAGCCTACTCAACCAAAGATACAGTGGTGGCCAAAATAATTAGAACACTAGTATTTTCACCAGCCAAAAAAATGGTTTCAAGTCAGCTATTTCTATATTTTGCTGTAGTGTGTCAGTAGGAAATATCAGTTTACATTTCCAAACATTCATTTTGCCACTAATTGTAATAATCCAGTGAGATTTTTGTTTGACAGCAGCCAGTGCTCCACACAGAGATCTGATCTCTTCATCATCCAGTCTGTCTGGAATGACATGAAGAAACAGAACAAACTGAGACAGACTAAATCCAGAAGAACTGTGGCAACGTCTCCAAGATGCTTCACGAGACCTACCTGCAAAGCTACCTGAAAAACTATGCGCAAGTGCACCTAGGGCAAAAGCTGCTTTAAACACAAAGGATGGTCTCACTAAATGTTGATGTAATTTAGTTAATAGAAGTTAATTGATAAAGAAAATCTATTTATGACTCTATATTTGACAGCATCCTCATTTTACAGCATTTTTACACAAGTGCCTAAAACTTTGAACAGTACTGTAGCTTTGCAGGTATGTCTCTTGAAGCATCTTGGAGACATTGCCACAGTTCTTCTGGATTTAGTCTGTCTTCATTCATGATATGAATGAAAGTGTGCACACATGACAGCACACTGCACACTGGCAGTGTTTAGTATGGGAAATAAAAAAAAAGTGCACTGCTACACCCACATTCATTTAACATGCCAAACCAACCTTTCATTTGAGTTCAGGTTTTCTGGAAAGTGCAATAGGTGAGTGAAACGAATGACTGCTTACTGAAATGTAAGGAGACTGGATTTAAAGTCTACATTTCAGTTTTTAAACTGTAAGTTTCAGATATGAACTACGGACCAGATTAGCCCATCATTTTGACTATTTATCAAAATCAGTTAAGTTTGTGTTGAAAAATCTGAGCAAATGTACAGTAAAGGTGATCTGTTTGACAGTGTGGGACATCTACAAGGTCATACAAATCAAGCATATGAACAAATTTTTTATGAATGGTAACAAGGTGAAAGCTGAGCTTATGAATATTAGGCTTGTAGCAAATTAGCTCAAAAGGGAAATGTATATAAATAATTATGTTTGTTAATCTAATGAATAATTGATTTGTTAAATCAAATGAAAAATGGTGTGTTTGATTGGTCCAGACGCTACAGGCTATATGACTGAACAGTCTAGGAAAATTACCATGCAATGTAAGCATGAGCTCATTAATATTCATTAGTTTGATGTCACAACCCACCCATCTTGCCCTCTTATCCCCCTTTAAATTTTAAACACTGCCCGGATATATACTTTAAACGTTATTGAATGCAATGCATGTAAATGTACCCCTGCTCTAAATAAAAACTGTTGCGTGCCGCTGTCAAAGATGTTGATTCGAACCTTGACTAAAGTCAAGGTTGACTTGTGACTTCATGCAGAACAATCACTTCTGATTGACCTGACTGTTGAGTCAGTTAATCTGCTCTCGAAGTGACTCTGTCTAGTTAAGTTATTTATCACTTTCTCAATACTGAAGTGCTTCCTCGGTTGCAAAAACAAATATCTAAATTGTCAAGCATGTGGCTGTCTGTTTGTGTGTGTGTGTGTGTGTGTGTGTGTGTATTAAATATCAGAGAGGAAAGTTTTAGTTAGGGTCATGCTTGTGCTCAACTTGCCTGCCCTTCATGGCTTGTTTCACAGGGAGCCAATGTTATTTACATCTCTATGACAGTTCCATTAGGCTGGCAGAACCCTCTGGTGAAGCTCTGTGAAGGGGCTTTTGAATAGGGTGAAATTACCTCTCCCCGGGAGCAAGAGCTACCTGAAAGAGCAGGGCCTCCTCCTATTAAAAAGCAAATTATGACTGATATAGAATATTAGTGCTGGCCTGGAGGCCTATTAAGAATTACTGAATAGTGTGTAATTCTGTTTGGGAGAGATATCCGACCCTCAGTCCAGATACTCAATTTAATTAGAGACCAGCAGTCCATACCCGCACACCTCTGTGAGAGGATGTGGTAAGACGATGGAAGATTACCACTATACACTCTTGAACATATTTTGTTCTACATTGAAAAGTCTTCATCCAATGAAACAATGTTTATGGAAACAAACTATCTTATTATTCTACAGCAGAGGCGCGGGAAGGAGGGGTGTTGCAGCACCCCCTGTTTTTACAGGATTGTAAACATATTTATATGAAGAAATTATTAGGCTACATTTAAAATCAGTAAAAATTGTTTTTTTTTTAATTGTTCATTATTTTTTCTTCCCTCACTTATTTCTTGATAGACCTTGTAAATTAGAAAGTACAATATCAGATTTATCACTATTCTATACACCAGGGTTGTGGACTCGAGTCACATGACTCGAGACTTGACTCGGACTCGAGTCCCAAATTTGATGACTTGCGACTCGACTCAACATAATTAAAGAAGACTTGAGACTCGACTTAGACTTTGACAGCAATGACTCGAGACTTGACTTGGACTTGAGCCCTGTGACTCGGAAAGACTT
>NW_015660496.1:318742-341981 GCF_001515625.1 Sinocyclocheilus rhinocerous | reverse complement strand
CATTTCTTTCGGGATAAATGAATGAATTCACGTGTTGTAAATCAGTCTGTAGGCCTATAGCGCACATAGCCCCTAAATTTAGTGATCAACTATGCATATTATAAACTTAACATTTAACATACATTTTTTTCTATTAAATGATTTTGTCTTTGTTACTCTTAGTTATAAAGGATGGTAGCACAGCATTTTTTAATGATTGTCTTCATGAGTTTGTCTGCATCCATATTGCATGTTTCCTCTCACTTGCAAAGTATGTTTGCAGTTATTTCTTCGAGTTCTTTCAAAGCTGTTCTTTCTGCGTTTCCGCTCACATATTTTTAAATCTGTTTCATTGAGGTTCCAAATAATGTCTCATTAGCAGATATAACACCTAGAAGCATATAGCTATTCTTATGCACACATGCAAAGTATGTTGCAGCTGTTATTTCTATGAAATTATGTTGTCTTTGCTATTCTGTTACTAATAAAATAGTTTTTTTTTTCACTGCTTGTCCTATTTTGGCACAATCCCTAAACTGAACTTGAGTAGTTTTACTAAGGGCACCCATCTCACATGAAATTGAACTATGTCAAACATATTCTACCTGCCTTCCTGATATAAATTACTGTGAATTTGATATGGTAATTAATACTGAGACACTAATTTGGGCAAAGAGCACTAATGACTTGTTTAAGACTTGAAGCTAAAAGTTGAGGACTTGCAACTCGACTTGGACTTGCCTGTCTTGACTCGGGACTTGACTTGGGACTTGTCTGTCTTGACTCGGGACTTGACTCGAGAATTGAATGCAAAGACTCGAGACTTACTTGTGACTTGCAAAACAACGACTTGGTCACACCTCTGCTATACACTTTTGACATCATACGTAATGTCGTACGTAAGCCGCTTCAGTACCCACAACCCAAAACATCTTCCTGTGGCCCTGTTATGCAGTTAGTTCCAGTCCTTCAATCTGATTGGCCATGCAGTTGTTTCAAGAGTATAGTTTGTTTGCTTGTCTGTGTTTGTACATTCCAGATGCACTGTCAGTTTATGTGTTAGCGTTGGGGATTTTTCACTAGCTCTCACTGGTAACATCATTAAATCATTCATTCGGCCAATTTCTTGACTTAGTCATTGAATCGATCATTCAACTGATTAGTTAATCAATGCTGATTCATTCAGGAAAAAAGTGTCATCTTTTATAAGTGAGTAAATAATCATTCATTCAACCAATTTGTTTAACAACACTGATTCATTCATGATTGAAACAAGTGACCCTTAATGAATGAGTCATTGAATCAGCCGTTCAACTCATTAGTTCAACAACAATAATTTATTCAGGTACACAGCTACTGTGTGTTGCTCACAGGCATGTAGTGTTTAAAGGGATACTCCACTGAAAAATGTAAATACTCTCATCATTTACTCACCCTCATGCCATCCCAGATGTATATGAACAATCTTTCCTCAGCTGAACACAAAGATATTAGACTGTCGCTTCTGGCCAAGTATAAGTGTTTAACCCTTAAATGCATACCTCGGGTCTTAAGCGACCCGGGACATCATTCTCTACCCTCTCCCTCCTTCATTTTCTTTAAGTCAGACATCAACTTTCTTAGTATTCCTCAATCTATTAATTATAAACAATATAACAAGAAAAAAATAGTAAAATATAAAAGAATGCCAGTTTTCTGATAAATTTTTTGTAAAATCTGTATAGGGTCGCTAGAGACCCGAGGTATGTAAATGTGTAAGTATTTTTTCCTGCGCAACTATATTTACATATCTGATGACTCAATATGTGCAATGCATTCTTTTTTCCTCAAGGTGGCACTGTAATATGAAGTCATTGAAAACGATAGTTTTGAGAATATGGCTGAGATCGTGAATATGAGCCAGATGCTGAATGTACTGTGGAAATGCGCTCTGACGATGACAGCAATGGTAAAATTATCTGCTCAAATTGAACCCTTTTAAGTTTCAAAAGGTAACGAAATATGCTTTATTTTATTCTTCTGTAATTGTTCTTAAAATATCAAGATAGTTTTTTGCTATTGCAGCAGTTAGAGATCCATCTGTGCTGTATATATAGGTCCGGGTCGCTAAAGACCCGAATATGTAATAATGACTGGCGAAACATTCATGTATTTAAGGGTTAAAATGTTAGTAATTTTACTAGTGCTGTCAATCGATTAAAAACAAGTAATTAATTAATCAGACATTTTTTCTGAACCGCCTAACTTCACAATCCCACAATCTACAAATTAATGTAGAAACAACATAAATACAGTATATTTTAATATTTGTTTATTGGCATCTTTTTTATGACTGAAGGCGAGTATCACTGATACTAATACTACTCAACTGATGTTTCTAGAAAATGTTATTTTTCCTAATATTTAACCATTGACTAGCCATTCAACATTACAGTATAATTAAAAAAATATATATTGAAAAGCTCCGCCCTTGCGTTAAATATTTTTAAAGCTGTAAACTGAAAAAAGTAATCAAATGCGTTAAGGCATGAATTTTGACAGCACTAATTTTTGCACCTGCCATTGACTTCAGAAGACACTGATTCATGAACTGGGTTTGTATAGATTACTGTTTGCTGTTTGCTTCATGTGGTTTTTGAAGCGTCAACTTTCAGGGTTCCATCTACTTGCATTATATGGACTCTATATATATGGAATATTTTTCTAAAAATCTTTGTTAGTCTTCAACTGAACAAGAAAGTCATATACTTCTGAAATGGCATGGGATTTATTGAACTTGTTTATTGATAAATTGTTATACAATTTATCACACATCAACATGGATGGGATTACCTGTGGCTGAATTACAGCCACACTGATATTTGGAACAACAGCACCCTTATATGATATTGCTTTGCTTAAAAATATTATTTTGCTACTTTTATGAAGGTGGCTTTTTTCATTGTAAGACCTCAATTCCAGTGTTCTATGTTCTGCAGTGTTTTGTATGTTATCTTGTGAAGTGTTTTGAGAGAAGAGGAGGTGTTACAGCTGCTAAGGCACTGAAGCTGAACCGAGCTCTCCATCATTGCCTGCCTCTCTGCTGGCCTTCATTCATCTGTGCCAGAAATGAGCGGGAGCGGAATCACTCTTGAGATCAGAGGAGACGAGCCTCCAGTCACATCATAATGTGCATTTATCACCACTGGCACATTGCAGCCCGCCCTATTACAAACTCAGGGCTCTCTGTCGTCACAGTTAAAGCAACATAGCTAAAAAAATATGTGCGTAGAGGAAGCAAATTGTCTGTGTGTGTATATGTGGACTGGCATAGGACCATTATGCTGTGGAGGGACTGGGCTACCTAGGCATTTCCACATGCCACGTTTGGGAACCTGCCACTTTATTCTACATGCACATATGTGGACTCTAACATGGAGTCCACTGCTATGCTGTTCTTTGATGTCTTCAGGACTTTGGAATGAGAAGCTATTAGTGCAGTGGGTGTAAGTGCAAGCCCATTGCTACAGAATGGCCGTGTGTTTGTGTGGCTGTGCTTGTGTCTCTGTGGGACTGGCAGGGAGGGGCTGTGGCATGTGACTCATGCCAGGGCTGCTATGGCCACAGATGGCACCTGGGAACTTAGTGCTCAGGGCATGTATATGAGCTGCTCACCTGTGGAGCCCGTGAAGTGCCACTTCCGCAGAGTGGGTGAAAGCAAGGCAGATCCCAGAAACACACACACACTCTGCAATGTATTCGTGTGTGTGTGGGTGTGTATTAGGGGTGTAACGGTACACAAAAAGTTAGTACCTCAGTTTTGACGTCACAGTTCGGTATGGTTTCGATACAGCAGGAGGAAAAAACTAAACATAAATTGCTTTTTTTTATTTAACAATGGTTTACTGAACAAATTGCTCTTTTTAAAATATATTCAGTTATAATTAAAATTTTCTTACGGATAAAAATCTACCTCAGCTTCTGCTCTAAACTATAGTGAGTTCTTTTACTTTACTGTAGGGTTACAATTAACAACAGAGCCCAAACTTAAATTCAATACTATTTATTTTTAACTATAATAATCAAAACTCAAATGAAAAAAACTGTATGCAAACATGTAAATTGTTTTTAAATCAACTTTGTTGTTGAAATATAATAATTTACAGTCATAACTTGTTTCATAAAATGTTTATTTATACATACATTACATAATTAAGACATCACTAACAGGTAAAGTAAAATGAAGTATATTCTAATATTTTGCAAAATGCTCTTCACTAGACTTAATTTCTCTAGCAAATAACGAGCCCAGTTCTCCTCTGGCCAGACGAACCAGCAGGTTGTTCCAGCAAAATCAGATTGTGCGGAGGGCTCATCTGGTTCCTGTGGTCTTGTCCCGATGGCCGTCTAGGAGGCAAGGTCTTCACTGGGGATCTGTCTCTGGGGCTCATCTAGTTGTTCTGGTCTCCGCTGACATTCAGGGCTGTAGAGGTCCTCTCTAGGTGCTGATCCACCATCTGGGCTGGATACGTACTGGATCCTGGTGACTGCAGTGACCATCTGATCTGGATACAGACTGGATCTGGTGGCTACGGTGACCTCGGAATAAGAAAGAAACAGACTAACATTAGCGTAGATGCCATTCTTCTATCGATGTAACAAGTACAGCGGGTGTTATGGGAAGTGTTCCTGGTTCCGGCTGAACTGGCGAAGTCGAACATCATTAGCGCCGGCGTGAATAACAATCTTACTGTATTTACGTTTAGCATTAGCCAGCACTTTTAAATTTGCCAAGATGTCAGGCGCTCTGGCTCCCAGTAAACATTGGACTATGGTGGCTGGTGTCTCTATTTTCACAGTCCGTACAATTGAATCGCCAATAACTAGAGCACTTTCATCAGGTTTCTCAGTAGGTGCGTCACTGAGTGGGGAGAACCTGTTTGATGTTTTGATCGGAACGGTGTTTTGACCTGCGACTATGCCGCCTCACAGTCACCCAGTCGCCCTGCTGCGGAGGCTCTGTATCCGGAACCGAACAATATACAGAAATGCAGTTTTACAAATGCTCGAAATGTGGCTTTCAAAGGAAAGATTGCTATCAAATAGCACACCTAGGTTCCTAACTGATGATGAAAAATTGACAGAGCAGCCATCAAATATTAGACAGTGTTCTAGGTCATTACATGCAGAGGTTTTAGGTCCGATAATTAACACCTCTGTTTTTTCAGAATTAAGCAGGAAGAAATTATTCGTCATCCAGTTTTCTATATCGACTATATGCATTCCGTTAGTTTTTCAAATTGGTATGTTTCGCCGGGCCGCAAAGAAATATAGAGCTGAGTATCATCAGCATAACTGTGAAAGCTAAAACCATGTTTCCTGATGATATCTCCCAAGGGTAACATGTAATAATAGTATCGATCTTAGAAGTAAAGTAGTTCATAAAGTCATTACTGCTGTGCTGTTGGGAAATGTCAACACCTGTTGATGCTTTATTTTTCGTTAGTTTAGCCACTGTATTGAATAAATACCTGGGGTTATGTTTGTTTTCTACTAAAAGAGAAGAAAAGTAATCAGATCTAGCAGTTTTTCATGCTTTTCTGTAGAATAGGGTACTTTCCCGCCATGCAGTACCAAATACCTCTAGTTTTGTTTTCCTCCAGCTGCGCTCCATTTTCCTCCTACCATACTTGTAACAAGGAGTAGAATTTACAGTTTTAGCTATGTGGAGTTTGCACAAGACTAGATATCATCGCATTACTGCAGTATTTCAGTACCATTAACATCAATTCCATGTGACAGTATTAAATCTAGAGTATGATTTCGACAATGAGTAGGTCCTGACACGTGTTGTCTAACCCCAATAGAGTTCAGAATGTCTATGAATGCTGATCCCAATGCATCTTTTTCATTATCAACATAGATATTAAAATCACCAACAATTAAAACTTTATCTGCAGCCAAAACTAACTCAAATAGAAAATCAGCAAATTATTTAATAATGTCTGTATGGTGCCCTGGTTGCCTGTAGTAGCCAGTACAAACATTATAGGGGATTTATCATTAACAATTGTTTCTATGGATAATGTTATATGAAGCACCATTACTTCAAACAAGTTATATTTGAAGCCCACCCTCTGAAAAATACTGAAAATATTGTTATAAATTGTAGCAACACTTCCCCCTTTACCTTTTGGACGCGGCTCATGTTTATAACGGTAATCTTGGGGGGTAGACTCGTTTAAAATAATGTAATCATCAGGTTTTAGCCATTTTCTAGTATTTTCTAGTCCGGGGAACAGACACAGGCTCAGTGGTAGAGCATTGTGTTAGCAGCGCAAAAGGTCGTGGGTTCAATTCCCAGGGAACACACATACTGGTAAAAAATGTATAGCCTGAATGCACTGTAAGTCGCTTTGGATAAAAGCGTCTGCTCAATGCATACATTTAATTTTTAATTTAATTTAATCTAGGTGAAAGGGTCTCTATGTGCTGAGAATTAACTGACTTCTGTGATATCTAGGTGAAAGAGACACTATGTGCTGAGAATTAGCTGATTTCTGTGACGTGAGGCGGCTAGCAGACGGTCATTTTAGCCAGTCTGTCTGCTTCCTGACCTGGGCCCCAGTTAGTCAAGTACAAACAAAAAAGACTATGTGCCATATTTCTAGAGAGAAGAGTGGCACCACCCCAGGAGAGATGAAGACCATTTTTTTTCAACAGGTCAGGTCTGCCCCAAAAACTCATCCAATTGTCTATGAAACCTATGTTGTTATGCGGGCACCACTTAGGCATCCAGCCATTGAGTGATGACAGTCTGCTATGTATCTCGGCTCTGTAACCGGAACCGAACAATGTACAGGACTCCCTGAGCTAGTCGCATCCAAAGCCGTATCTAGAGCCCTCACATTCTTACTGTCCTCAATTAAAGTTTGGATGCGTGTCTCTAATTCTGAAATCTTCTCTGTCAGCCTAACTATTTCCCTGCATTTATCACGTGAATCCCTCGTCGCCGACAGAGAGAGATAAACTGTACATGTGGCAAGCAGTGCAAACAACAATAGCAGGAGAAGAAGACATTACTCACCATGATTGATGAATGATTCTGACTTACCACTGTTGTTTGATGAACTCGTGAAAAATGGAGCGAGAGAGAAAAGAAACGGAGCGAGAGAGAAAAAGAAAACGGTAATAGACGCGAATAGAATGTGAATAGAAATGCGAATGACAAGCTAACCAGCTAATGAATGCTAACGCGCTGCATGCGTGCTGCACTCACAGTTTAAAATTAAAAGCAAATGATCAAATTAGTCAGATTAGTTTGATAAATAATATCCGATATATGGTGGGAATTAAGTTATAGGGACAAGGGGAAGGGGTAGGCAGAGGGGTAGGGGAAGGGGAAGGGGTATAAAATAGAATTGGGATTGTGTTTTAATCACTTTAAACAACAGAGAGTGACAGTAAGATAGAGATTCAACAGAAAAGTGAAGCTACACGGAGCTACAATCACAAACCACTCAGCAGCACGGCAGACAAATATACATATTCATGTATATTTTGCATTAAACTAGTAATAAAGAGGAAGGGGTGATGCTGTTAGAACTGAGGCGTTAGTATACGGCGATCTGTCACGCCACATCAAAGAGCGTCAAAACGGCATTTATTGTCACATAATAAATATGTTATGTGTACTGGTTTCAAAAATTATTTTGAAAGAAGTCTTTTAAAATTGCCAAGGCTGCATTTATTTGATCAAAAATACAGTAAAAAACTGTAATATTGTGAAATGTTATTACAATTTAAAAGAACTGTTTTGTATTTTAATATATTTTAAATTGTTGTAATTTATTCCTATGATGACAAAGCTATTGCTCCAGTCTTTAGTCACTTGATTCTTCAGAAATCACTCTTAATATGATGATTTGGTGCTAAAGACACATTTATTATGTTCAATGTTGAAAACAGTTCTGCTGCTTAATATTTTTTTCAGAAACCGTGATACTGTCATTCAAAAGTTTATTATCAGTAAGATATAAGAAAAAATTTAAAAGATATAAGGACGCAGAAAATTGATCAAAAGTGACAGTAAAGTAATTTATAATGTTACTGTGACGAGAGGGGCGGGGCCGAGAGCCGTGGGAACGGAGCGAGGCCGGTGGAGTAATTGCTAATGCGCGACACCTGCGCCACTCACCGGTCTCGAGTCTCACGGAGGAGCTCCGGAAGGATAAAAAGGAGGAGGGACGACAGTGAAAGACGAGAGAGGACCAGGCCTGGAGTTTATTTTGTGTTTTGGTTTCGTTTGTGCGCGACAGTCGTCCGCGAGGGGCTGTCTCCCGCATTAGCAATTCCTCCACCGGCCTCGCTCCGTTCCCACGGCTCTCAGCCCCGCCCCTCTCGTCACAGTTACAAAGGATTTATATTTCAAATGTTGTTCATTGATCTTTCGGTTGATCAAAGTATAATGAAAAATGTAAATTGGAAAGATGAAAATTGTTTTCAACATTAATAATAATAAGAACCATTATTAATAATTGAGTACCAGTGATCGTGGATAATTATTGAGCACCAAATCAGCATATTAACATGATTTCTGAAGGATCATGTGACACACAAGACTAAATAAATGGCATCACAGGAATAAGTTACATTTTTAAATTAAATTTAAATATAATTTAAAATAATATAATTATATTAGTAAATATAAATAATTGATGGCATTTATTATTGTTAATATAATGCATGATATTATTTCTGCATTTAAATTTTAGCTATTTTATTATGCAAATTTATTTTAAAGATTGGGTGTGGAATTACAGAGACTGTATACTATATTCCTGTCTTCTGCAGGTGTTGTTCTTCATACTCTCTGGGGAAGTGGGAGCTGTCTTCATTAGCCCAATGTGCAAAAACAACTGATGCTCATATTTGTTCTTGGGAACAACAATTGTGGGAAAAAAACATTAAAGCAAATGCAGGCTGTTTATTATTTATGGATATGGATAGATGAGATGGAGAGTCACAGTCAGGACTGGGCTGTGACATTTGCATAGCCTGATTAATGAATTATTGTCAGTTGAGGTGGCATCTCAGTAAGTGTGTGTGGAGGGGTCCCTGAGGAGCCTGGCTCCTTAACAGAGGAAGCAGGATGGTGGAAAACAGTTCTCACCTTGTTCTGTAGAGAGCGAACAGCTTTATGTAACACTCACACGGAGGGATATAGAAAGCCCTAACAGATCTCTGTGCTATACATTCTTACTATCCAGAAAAAAGCCAAATTAGCTTTCATACCTTTTCCTGTGTTTTATCGCAGGGCAGACGTCGACATTTTGAATGTGCTTTTATCTTGATAGCACCTCGCACACACACTCACACATGGAGCATTCTCGATCAGAGTCATTATTTATGTATGAGGAGCAGGGGAACACACCGCTGAGGGTAACCAGGGCAACAACAGAGGTCTTATTCATATTGATTACAGGTGACACAGCAGGTGTTGTGAACCTTTAAATGAGCACAAAGAGTAAAGGTCTACATTGAAATTAAAGTTGAATCCTGAACCTGCTCTATAAATCAAACACTTAGACCTGATCCAGCATGACCTGTCGAAATCAGTCTATTTTTCAAATCCGCATGGAGGTAAAATCCACCCTGTCTTGTTTTTCTTTTTTAAATGCTTGTTATTGATCTTATTGTGAACAGTTCACCCATGCATATGTTTATGTGAAATGTAAGATTTCTCTCTGGTGACGTCTGCCGGACTTTTTTCAAACATTTAGTTCACTTAAACCCCGCATGTTTCTTACAATCGACTGCAAGCTTAGCTACATTCAGATCTGCCTCCATTCAATCAACAGCCGATGCATAGAGCCAAGTTCCGCTACCTTTGTTACATCACAATTTTAAGATTAAGTAATCTTCCTTGTGTACAGTATGTAGTTTTACGGTGCTGTGATTTAATTCAAAGATGAAGGAGTGCAAAGACAAAAACAAAGTAAAACTAAAATGTTTCTGATTTATTAAAAAAATATATTTTGTAATAAATATTATATTTCACTTATTAAAAACCCCAATCTGAGCTATGTAACAAACATTTGACAGTTAATAAATAAAACACACACACATATATCACACGAGTAGCAGTGTGATATGACTGTATATCGGTGTGCCGATATACAGCCATATCGCACGACTACGAGTGTGATATTGCATTTATACAACAGTTCGACAGCACAAGTGTGTAAATACATACGAAACAACAACGGTGTCTTTAAAAACCCTCTTTTGCGCGAACTACTACTTGCATTTGATACAGCATTCATTCTTCAGCTTAAGCCGGGCTCACACTGTGCGATTTTCAATAGTCCTTTACGATTGATGCTTGTCAGACCGTACAAACATGATGATCATGTCGCACTGTGGGATCTCAGTTGTCATTAATGTCAGACTGTACGACAGTCAAGACGCATTAAAAACGGGTGTGTGCAAGAAAACTTGTCCAGAGTTTTACATTATCAACCCATACACGTTCAGTGACTGTGAGCTGCATTACACGCGGGGCTGAAATGTTCGCTATCATGAAAAGTATATGAATGGCGCAATAGCGGCGTATTTAAGAAGAACTGTGTAAGCAGCACTACACACCCACATAAAAACAGTGGCGCAAATCAAAGCAAAGACAACTTATCATATGAATTCCGTGAGCGGAGGATGGGAGTGCCGGAGTTTATGGCGGTTAGAAGAAATCTCTAGCATTAATTCTGATCATGGCTTGTCTTGAAAAACGAAGACAGTTTGATGTTCGTTGTAGGAGCCTCTGCAAGACTGTGCGCTGACACTGCCAGAATTTCGTTGGAGGTAAAATTTGATCACAACAGCCATTAATCAGCTGTCGGTGAACATGTCAAACCAGCGATCAAAGACTACAGATTTTAGCCTAGGATCATAGGAATATTTTAGGATTTTCAAAATGTGTCTCAGACTACCAAATCGTGGCCAAAAATGCTGGGCTTTAATCTCAAAATTCACAATAAAACATTAGTTTGATATTTTGGCAGCATCCTAGAAGGTGTTGTTGAAAGTAAAAATAACTTCCTTTTTTACAACAGCATTTCAGTCTCTTTTAATATAAAAGTCTTTAGTGCGGACTCACTCATAAAGACAGTCTCTTGTCGCCATCTAATGGCGGAATAATGTAACAAAAATCACCATTACGAACACACACCCCGTTTAATTAACTAATATTAAATACTACTATTATTTATATAAAATATTATTTATTGAATAATAATATTTAATAAACAACAACAACAGCCATTATAAAAGTTGCTAGGCAGTTCAGTCAAAAGTACAAAGGCAGCGCTCTGATATACAGCATTGAAGTTACACAAAATATAACGTGATGAGATTTTGCCCTCAGCCAAAACGATTTGTTCTGGAACAAATAATAGATTAATGAGACCAAAGACTACCCCCGAGATTAACCCAAAACAAATAATATCTCATGCTTAACCACCATAGAGACATCAGAGCCATCGGCAAATTCCAGAAGATCTGGCCGAGGTAAGGCGCTCTCTCCACGGGTTTATGATCGCTGAACGCCCGCTGACGCCCTGGAGCTCACATCTCTGAAAACGCCGAAGCAAATTTTCAAAAAGACATTATCTTTATTAACAAACCGCATATTTGAAGTCTAAACAAGTACATTCGTACCTAAAACCAAAACCAAAAACAGTATTATTTATAAAATGATAGCGGATATGGGTGTCTGCCATGACAATTTAGTGAATTACAAATTACAATGTGGCCTTGTTTATCTTAGTATATGGGCTGAAGTGGACTCAGAATGCTACACTGCAGGGGGAGTTTCTGTTTGGCTTTGTGTATGTCTGTGAATCAATCTCATAATGTAACACAATATAAGGTACAACCTAATGAAAAGACTGCATAATGCATTTGTATACAGTCCAAAGGATGTAGTCATTGGCCATCATTGCCAAGTTTACAAGCAGAGACTGCCGAAGTGTGTAATTCTTAGACATAGTGGCGCCACAGTATATCTGAGTGCAGTATTCTCAGGGACGTGTGCCAGAGCATTGTGGGGTTATGAGCATTCAGCCAAGCTGTCGATACTGGTTGACCTGCTTATGGTGGCGGTGTGAAGTGTCCAGGCATGGAGTCCTGTTTGCTGTGGTCTCCACCTGTGCTGATATCTGGATTGGTTTGTTGAGTTGATGTGTGTTAACATATACATTTTTTGCACTCACAAAAAAGAATGATTTATTTTTAACAAAAATATTGTTAATACTAAGTTAAATGTCAAAAGTTGTTTTATACCTCAAATCACTTTAGGTATAGAAATATAAAAGTACTAAAGCTATGGAAGCTCATTTTCACCACATAAAAAATGACTTGGTATTCATAATCTCAGAATTGTTACTTTTTATGCCATAATTATGACTTTTTAAAGTCATAATCGTGAGATAAAGTCATAATTTAGATAATACATTGTTAATACCAGTTTTTGTGTCAACAATTGTTTTAAAGTTATATCAACTTCAAATCAGACACTTTAGGTATAGATATATAAAAGCACTCATTTCCACCACAAAGAATTAGTAATATATATATATATATATAATTTTTAGCATCATTACTCCAGTCACATGATTCTTCAGACATCATTCTAATATTCTGATTTGCTGCTCAAAAAACATTTATTATTATTAGTAGTAGTAGTAGTAGTATTATGTTGAAAACAGCTGAGTAGAATTTTTCAGGTTTGTTTGATGAATAGAAAGTTCAAAATATTGATAATAATAATAATAATAAAATGTTTCTTGAACAGCAAGTCAGCATATTAGAATGATTTCTGAAGATCATGTGACACTGAAGACTGGAGTAATGACTGCTGAAAATGTAGCTTTGATCACAGGAATAAATTACATTTTAAATTATATTCAAATAGAAAGCAGTTATTTTAAATAGTAAAAATATTTCACAGTATTACTGCTTTTGCTGTATTTTGGATCAAATAAATGCATACTTGGTGAGCAGAAGAGAATTCTTTAAAAAAAAACATTAATAATCTTACTGTTCAACATTTTTGACTGGTAGTGTATATAAAACAGTTCCAGGATATAATTTCACTAAAACATTTTGTGACTCTAAATTGTCTAGATTAATTGCAATCTGCTACACTGACATTCATTTACTTTAATTTACTTTATATATCACATACATTTTTACCCTTGACATTTTTTTTTGCTAGTATGCACCAATAATAAATGTAACATTTACACAAATGTATCTTTTAAAATCTGTTTTGGTTGATAACTTCAACTGCTTGATGTATCAGCAGTCTCTAATCTCAGCCAACTAGAGATGCAGAGGCAAAAATAAAGAATGACCCTCAAGCACCACAGATGTTATTCAGAGTCCACATGAAGAGGCGTTTTTCATGTTCATGATGTGGTATGATTACCATCATGACATGAGAAGAGAAACTGAGAAGACAGAGAAACTTTAGGAGAATGGAACTACATTGATTTCATCTGAACCACTTTTTTGGTGTTTACTCGCTCCTTTAATGGGACTCAGTCATGCTTAGCCATTTTCCCTGGTATCATCACCTCTTCCAGTTGAGCAGGTGGTGTGTTAATTAGCCCTCATCACCTGAAGCCTGACGGAGGAGGTGAAGGAGTGGATCTCTGAGTATATGGGAGACCATTTGATACAGCTGCTGCTGATAGATCAGTTTATTATATATACTACATACTACAATTAAAAATTATTTTACAGCAAATTATTACAATTTAAAATAACTGTTTTCTATTTGAATATATGGTTTACAATATGATGGCAAAGCTGAATTTTCAGCAGTAATTATTCCAGTCTGCAGTGTCATGATTCTTCAGATATCATTCTAATATGCTGATCTGCTGCTCAAGAAATGTGTCCCCTTATTATCAGTTTTGAAAACAATTGTGGAGCTTAATTTTTTTTGTGGAAACCATGATTTAGAAAACAGGTTTTTCAGGATTCTTTGATGAATGAATGAATGAATGAAATAGCATTTATTTGAAGCCTAAATCTTTTGTATCATTACAAATGTATTTACTGTATGTTTTGATCCATTTAATGCATCCTTGCTAAATAACAGTATTAATTTATTTAAAAAAAAAAAAACGTTACTAACTCATCTGCACATCTTTTGTATGTAGACAAAATAGATGTGTCTATAATAGAGATCTTTGTGCCCACCACAAAGCCCTCTCTCTCTGTGTTCATCTGTCATGTGTAAGCCTGGGGTGGCAGCGTAAACCAATTCTAGCATCCCGTTTCCGCTCTCACTGACAGTCTGATATGGTTAACCATACCGAGATCCAATTACCCTGCTGCTATTCACTCTTACTCTTTCTAACACTCTGTGCTCTGCGCACGCTGAGGTCAGAGGCATAAGACTGCTTCACTTTACTGGAAGTGTCCATGAACCTGGTTAATGTAGCTCACCTCTCACACACACATACACAACTCACCTTCACACAAACAAGGAGGCTATTTCAGTCCCTTTGTCTCTCGTTTTGTTTGCTTTTCTCTTGGATGGACACATCAGGCTTTAAATCTGATGTGCTTCACTGGATCTTTGTTTGCCGTGCAGCAGAATGTCGCACAGAGAAACTGAAATTGGTGATTTAGTGTGGTGGGAAGGAACAAAAAGAGAATCAAATGTCAGTAATACTGAGGGTCTGGCATTCAGATGTTATAATAGCATACGAAAATATACTATCATAAATCTGACACTTCTGGTAAAATGTTGCGAACTTGAACTGTAGAATTGTAGAAGTGAAGTGTAAAATGGCTTCAAATTATTATTTGTCTTAGCTACATATTTGATTTTTTTTCTCTCAACTTAACTTTAAAAGTTTTTTTGTTTGTTTTTTGTTTATTAAATATGATATAATAGTTATTGTTATGTTACTGTATTCATTTTAGTATATTCATTCTTAGAGAACCCTAACCTCCTAGAGGCTGGGTGGTTGGGGTCCAAGAAAATCTAAAGAAAAAATACGTTACTTAAGCTTTCAAAGGTGTTAAATATTAAATATGCACAACATGATGATTTCATCTTAATACATACATTGTTTAATTTATCATTTTAGTTTCATTGCTTGAATGTTATTTGTGCATCATTGCAGCTGCTGAGTGCTAAGAAAAGGATGAAGTATAACTTGACCTATCAGGACAAATCATAAGATTAATCACAATATTTTGTTCTATTGACAGCAAGTAAAAAAAAAATATATATATATATATATATATACCACAGTGTATTTTGCATGTAATATTTTCCATATGATAATTTAATCATTTTTGTGTATGTTTTATAATAACAGTATAAAAGTCAATTATTTAATTCTGGAAACACCACGTTGTCTTTATAATATCAAACTATATCGTATTCCATACAGCATATAGGTATTTAGTAAGGAGATAATCATATTTCAGGGTTCTTGGCATAAATAAATGTTTTGCCCTCTAGTGGTTATAAAATGTAACCTACCATGTATACAGGACATACTACTGTATGTGCTACCCTAAAGAAGATGTGCAACAGGACCTTCGAATTTCAAACTGTAGTATAGTATATTGATAAATAGATCAATTACATAATATTGTTGATATATAATCATATTTATTTCAAAATTGTCTTTTCTTTCAGTTATGATGAGTGTGTGGGACAAGGGACGCAGATATATGTTCCTACGGACGATCCGCCCCCCTACTCCCTCACAGACCCGTGCCGGGAGCATCCCGCCCCACACCGTCACAGAGAGATGGGGGATCTGCTCGCTGGTGCATCTTGGGTGTCAGCAAGTGGCTCTTCCCATTACCCAACCAGACTACAGGACTTCAGGCACCAGCCAATCGCCTCCATCTCTTTGTCAGCCTTACCTTTAGATGAGGCGCCCCCATACGAGGCAGTAGTGAGTGAACAAAACCACCCTCTTCCTCTGATGCCCCTGGATCTGCTCAAACACACTACAGCGGAGAGCAGTCCTCAGGACAGCGTTTCCCACAGGATCCTGTAATCCGGGCCTCTCCTGCACACTCATACGTCACTGTACCAAACCAGCTCCGAGAGGGACTCTATTGTGTGGCTGGGGTCTCCTGAGTCGAGAGCTGAAACTGACACAATTCCCTCTCACTTCAGTCGACACGGACACTGCACCTCCTGTTTTCTGTGACACAGAGGGAGCCGCCATGAGAGCACAGGGCTATCGACCACTTTTTTGTGCGTCACCTCACCTTGTCTTTTGCTTATGGTGTAATTAGATATCAATGTGTGTCTTCTTTTACTGCTAGACTGATAGATGATTTCAATTTCACAAGCACCAATTTCAACAACCATTGAAATGTGCCCTTCTGGATGTCAGAAAAGACAATAAACCTGGGGCCGCAATAGAGAAATTTACTAGTGCTGTCAAATGATTAATCGCGATTGATCGCATACAAAATAAAAGTTTTTGTTTGCATAATATATGTGTGTGTTCTGTGTATATTTATTATGTATATATAAATACACACACATACAGTATATATTTTGAAAATATTTACATGTATTTACATATTTATATTTATATTATAAATAAATATATTTAATATATAAACACAACATAGTTTTCTGAAATATATACATGCATGTGTGTGTATTTATATATACATAATAAATATACACAGTACACATACATATATTATGTAAACAAAAACTTTTATTTCGGATGCAATTAAATGCGATTAATCATTTGACAGCACTAATATTTACATAGGAATAGAAATTTGTCTTTCTTTTTAGTGTGAAAATGTGTGTTCCTGCATGAGTGACTGTGTATTTCCAACAGGTCTATTACAACTTTCCTCTGGGTTTTTTTTTTTTTTTTTTTTTCAATTTTTGGGTTGGTTTTAACTACACTAGTCAACACTTGAAATGGATCAAAACCTTTCGTCAAAGTTGTCTTAAAACCTAAAACCAAAATGCGTTCTTGTCTTAGGACAACTTTGATGAACTTTTTTGATCCACTTCAAATGTTGGCTACTATATTTACGTTTTGTATACTGAAAGTTTTTTTTAAGATGATATTTTGTAAATTTAATAACTAGAATAACTAGCAAAGATGATAAATTATTACCTTTAATAGAAATTTGAAAGTCATTAGAAAATCAATATGCTTTTAATCCATACTTATTTATTTACACATCATTTCGTTTCTTTTATTCTTTACATCAGTGGTTCTCAACCAGAGGGCCCCACTAGGGGCCTAAACCAAGCTTCCCGATAAGTCTTAATATGATTTAAATTTAATTATATTAACATAATCTTAAAGGAATAGTTCACTCAAAAATTAAAATATGCTTTAAAATTACAAACCCTCATAACATCCAAAATGTAGATTAGTTTGTTTCTTTATCTGAACAGATTTGGAGAAATTTAGCATTACACTTGCTCACCAATGGATCCTCTACAGTGAATGGGTGCCGCCAGAATGAGAGTCCAAACAGCTGATAAGAACATCACAATAATCCACAAGTAATCAACGTGACTCCAGTCCATCAGTTAACATCTTGTAAATATTGTCTTGGACAAAGGAGAGCCTTGGAGTCAAAAAGGTTGAGAACCACTGTTTTACATCTATTTCATAGATCACTGTGATTTATTTATATTTCCTTCCGTTTGCAGAGACTACTGTTTCCCTAAAGTCTCGAATGCATCTGAAGATCTTATTAGGAGAACAGCAGATGTGTGATAAGTGATATCAATGCATATGACAATACAAACTATAGTTAGAAAGGGCTTTAGGGAACACTTTGCCAAAAGGTGTTAAACAATTGTTCTCCTACACTGCATTGATGCTGTGTACATTAGAACATAAGAGCTGAGACTGGTAACCAAGTAGCTCAACTGCAAAGCCGTTGTAGCATTGACGTCAATATGAAATGAAACACAAGATAGTTCTTGCTGGACACATTCTGTGCTTCCAAAACATTTATGTATTAGATTGGTTTCTGTTTTTGTTCTAACATTGCCCACTTTATTCATTGTAACACAATGGCTTCGCCACATGCATGTTTCTAATATACAATGTGCCTATTAATCCATCACTGTTAGATTAACATGCTAGAGTGAAGAAAATGTCATTCCAAAACACGCATATATACATATATTTATTTATATATTTAAAAGCTGCCCAGAAATGACACTGCATGACACCTCACCTCTATTCTCGCCACTTTCCCTCACAGCACGAAAGTAAATACTTACAGAAAAGAGGGTCTGTAAGGGATTTTTAAATTGAATCTAATGCATGAATGCATTTCTTGTGTAGTGCAAAGCAGCTCAAAGCAGAAATGAATATTAAATTGCCCACTATTATTTATTTATTGTAGTTTGAATGGATGTTAGCTTTGGACTCTCATGTTATAGTACTTTTGACTTCCACCAATGTTTAGTTAAAAAGTTTATACTCATCACCTATGAAGAAAGGCTACTTTTCGTGTAACAACACATCTGAAGTAGCATTACAAGGTAATTTTGTAGATGTCGAGCCTGTCTCGTTCTGCTCATATAGCTCTGTAAAGGCGTGAGCTGTATCGGTCAACACCTTTGATGAAGAAATGGTCCAGATGTTCTACGATGTAATGAGTAGAGGTGTATTAGCTGTTGCCACCACACTGTAATAGTAATAATACTGTGTCTGTAAACCCTCGAGTCTAATGGAATAGTTCACCCAAATATGAAAATTTGCAGAGAATGTACCCTTATGCCATCCAAGATGTAGATAGAGTTTGTTTCTTCATCGGAACAGATGTGGAGAAATTTAGCATTACATCACTTGCTTACCAATGAATGGGTGCCATCAGAATGAGAGTCCAAACAGCTGATTAAAACATCACAATTATCCAGAAGTAATCAACATGACTCCAGTCCATAAATTAACAATATTGTGAGGTGAAAAGGTGCGTATTTGTAAGAAACAAATTCATCATTAAGGCGTTTTAACTTCAAGCTGTCGCATCTGCCCAAAATAATTTAGAATCCATAATAACGCTGAAAAAGTCCATCCCTGGTATCCTTTTACATCAAAATCCACTGACATATTTGTTTAGAGCTGTTATGGTTTGTTTCCGTTTGCAAACGGTGCGGACGAGACTACTGTTTTCACTGAAAGCAATATTATAGATAGAGGACTCATATTTTAGTCAGAAGCAAGAGTTTGAAACTTAAAAACTGTTTTAAAGATGGATTTGTTTATTACAAGCATGCAGCTTTTTGCTTCACAAGGTTGATCAACTGGAGTCGTGTTGATGCTGAATTTCTTCAAATCTGTTCTGAGAAAGGAACACCCTCAGGCCATCCAATATGTAGGTGTATTTGAGAATATTTTCAGTAGTTTTTTCATTTTGGGATAAACTATTCCTGTAATTCACATGTGTTAGCAAGGCTGTAGCAACTCGGTGTGCATAACGATAAAATAAACATACAGTACAGATTTAAAGGAATATTGCCAAATACTCAATGAAGATCTATTTCCCATTGGTCACATAGTATTTATTTTCTGTCAATTTTAGGGCTTTGTGCATTTTAGCTGCAACTAGTGAGCTGATGTTCAGGAAAATCACTTTTAACTGGCTTACATTTGTGTGCTAAACTATTTCAGCAGTTTCATTGGACCACATGGATATGTTTCTTGCACCAGGATAGCACCTTAGCATCGAAGCCCATTGTAAATGTTGACTGACATTTAATGAATACATCGCAAATGTGTCTGAAATCTCTGTCACTATGTTGTGGTCGGTTGTCCAAAGTGATAATGCTGTTTCATAGCGCTGCAGATATTGATGTATGTTTTGTATTAGAGTCTTTATTCCTTTACCACTGTATCCTCTGAATAAATAGAAAAACACAAGACTTCTATCTATCAAGATGTCCATCTTTTAATCCTTTCTGGGAGAATTTTGAAATAATACGTTTCGAAAAACAGACTGATAGCGAACTCAGTAAAACATCAGTGTAGGATTTTGTTGTGCACAGTTACTGCTGGCAAGTTTCAGAGACTGTTGTGCTGTTTAGTAACAGATGTTGATTGTACACTAAAGGCTTCCAGATGGACAGAATATTTCCTGAACCATTTCGCTCATTGACTCCTGTCATTCATAATGTATTACGAGCCTCTCGCTAACACTGATATGGATATTCATCTCTCTCCTGCCTGTGTGCATGGTGGGCTCAAAGAAAGCATCCTGAACAGATGGCCTGTGCCATAGCTCTGCCCTTAATTTGCCTCTTATCCCAGAGCTCCACTTCTATTAAACTATACCAGAGGAATGCTCATTTCATCCAGAGCTGACACGCATGGTGATACACACACCTCTATCACACTAACTACAGTACAGCAATACAAGTCCAACCATTTGAAACCATTTAAGGTTAGTTTAAACATGAATGAGACACTTGGAATTAATGTGAATTTTACCATCTGACTATTTTCAGGTCAGATAAGGTCAAATAAGTGAGATTCTGAAAATTCATTCTCTAGATCCTGTTATTCTCTAGAACCAGCTACTCTTTATTTGGTGGCATAAGTGCTTATTACATTTTGTGCATTTTATGATCCTGTAATATGAATATTTCTGTAGCCTATTCAGGATACATTTTGATACATTAGGTTATACGTATGTTATGTGTACTGGTTTCAAAAATTATTTTGAAAGAAGTCTTTTAAAATTGCCAAGGCTGCATTTATTTGATCAAAAATACAGTAAAAAAAAAAAACTAATATTGTGAAATGTTATTACAATTTAAAAGAACGGTTTTGTATTTTAATATATTTTAAATTGTTGTAATTTATTCCTATGATGACAAAGCTGAATTTTCAGCAGCTATTGCTCCAGTCTTTAGTCACATGATCCTTCAGAAATCATTCTAATATGCTGATTTGGTGCTCAAGAAACATGTCTTATAATTATCAGTGCTGAAAACATGTACTGTTTAATATTTTTGTTGAAACCATGACTTTTTAGGATTCTTTGATGAATAGAAGTTATAGAATGTTTAGAAGAACCGCTTGTAAACAGCATTTGCCTTGTCAGTCAATCTCTCCTCATCTATTACTGTAAGAGATCAGTCATGGAGACAGCAGAATCTCTAGCTCGTTGAATCCCATAACTCATCTCCTTTATTACACGCTGATCTTGTAAAAAATAAATAATAAAATAAAATAAATAAATAAATAAATATACAGGGTAAGAGCCGTTATCAGACGGTAATACTAAGGTATTTTGATATTATTGAACCGAATATTTACCATTTCATATGCCACGTATTTACACAAGAATACTTAAAATATTCCACAACATTTTCTAGTCTAGAAGCTGGATTTCCCCCAGGGATCCGCAATTCATAGATCAGGTATTTCCCTTTCTGACATCACTCAAAAACGTGTTTGACGTGCGTACGCATCATTTTTGTGATTACATCGCCATCTTCTGGACAGTCATGATAATTAACATAGGTCTTTTCAGCGCTAGATGTCAGTATCCTTCATTCGAAGGAAGAATATAGAAGCTGGATTTCCCCCAGGGATCCGCAATTCATAGATCAGGTATTTCCCTTTCTGACATCACTCAAAAACGTGTTTGACGTGCGTACGCATCATTTTTGTGATTACATAGCCATCTTCTGGACAGTCATGATAATTAACATACTTATTTTCAGCGCTAGATGTCAGTATCCTTCATTCGAAGGAAGAATAACAATGGTGACATGTAGCTATACCAGCAACCGTTCTCGGACAAATTATGGACAAATGTCACTGGTATAATTAAAGTGTACTTATAAATGTACAATATATAGGTATTTCAGGTGCCTCTTGAGGCTGAGATGAATGATAATGAGATCGATATTACGTCGCTGATGCCTACAGGACCGTTTCGCTTATTGGTCATGGACATTTATGGAAATGTAAGCCTTTTATTAACATAATCCCGGTCAGTTATTAAACTACAATAAGAACACGTGTATATTTGAGGTTCTTCCGTATTTGCGTCGTTTGCGATACCTGCATATTCATCATCATCACTCCTCATTTGCATACTGTCTACTTTCGCTTCCTCATATGGGAGTTGATCAACTTGATCACTTTCTGTCACAACCATGACCAACAGCGTCGACGATCATACGCCTGTTTCGCGAAAAGACGTTTTCGTTAAGTATTTAGAGTACTACGACAAAGTTAGTTGCGAAGGCAATCTGACAGTGTGCTCAGAGACGCAGGTGACAGATGAAGCCAGGCGCGTGCTGTTAGCGGAGGAAGAGCCGCGGAAGAGACTCGGCGCGCTGGACTTCTATGAGACTCTCTATAAGTGCGCACAGTACAGAGACTGCCAGAGACGAGTCCACGACTTTAAAAAAGCTGCCGAGTTACTGGAGATGTTCTGTGTCAACCTGTTTTTGTTTCCGTGGAAGAAAGAGATTAAAACCTTAAAGGTAAATAAAAGCCGCTATTAATAGGTCTGTCCTCTCTGCTCTCCCAACTGATAATTAATTGGAAGTTAAACCGGCCTCAGATGGTTTGCTGTCCTTATCTGGTCTCCTGTCTTGGTCAGACCGGTCTGTTTTATGGTTTTAGAAGGGTTTGGGGAACTTTTCATTTGGTCAGACCAGCTGTGAGATCAGCTAGACCATCAAAAAGACACTGGAAGGCCACATAAAACCAGCAAACTAGTTTAGGCTGGCCTAATTCATTATTATTATTATTATTATTATTATTATTATAAGCAGTGGTGATGTCACTGATTTCCTTTAATTCTCATGTTCTGTGTGAGGTTTAAGAGACCCTGAGCACTTTTTAATGACCACAAACTAATTTTTAACACAGTATTAAGTTAATACATAACGATTTTTGATGAGCTGATTATGCTAAAAACAGTGCAAGCTGTTTAGTCTGATCTGTTTTCTGGTTTTAGAAGGATTTTGAGTAGGCTAATTATCAATTGTTTAGACCAGATTTGACATCAGCTAGTTCATCTAAAGACATCTTAGCCAGGCTGAAAGGCAACCTAAGATCAGTTAAACAAAGCATACCATTTTAGGCTGCTTTAAGATTTCATTTAGCAAGGCTGCTCTTGCTGACTTCCTTTAATTCCTAAGTTCTGTTTGAGGTCTGAGACCGCAAGCACTTTTACCCACAAACCCATATTTAACACGGAAGTATAAAAAAAA
>NW_015660496.1:309837-315709 GCF_001515625.1 Sinocyclocheilus rhinocerous | reverse complement strand
GAGCCGTTTTAGGGGGGTGTGGCTGACTCTTAACTTTTATAAAGAATATCTCTTTGGATTTGAGACTTTAGTCTTTGCAACTTTACAGATCTTCTTTATGCACCAAGAGCTTGTAACACTCCAAAGAGAAAGGAAGAAATGAAATTGCATCATATGACCCCTTTAAGATTCTTTGAGTGATGTAAACATTGTTAAGCTTAGCAGAGTGTGAAGGTTGTAATAACTGGTTGCAATATAGTACCACATTAGGGCACAAGGTTTAATTATTTTAGAAGTGAAAAAAGAAACCTGACACATTCTAAAATACCTTACAGTTTAATATAATATACAATTAATCAGGACTGTTTTTTCCTCCTGATCTCTCAGACATTTACAGGACACTTTGTCTATTACATCAAGCCAGTATTGCCTTTTGCCAGAAGTATTCTTCAGATTATTGGATACTGCATGGAAACAGACACTGAGTATAGACTGTCAGACAGTTCTGATCCTGACAAGGCCAAGAGTATGGGATTTGACCTTTTCCTTACCAGGTTAGAGTGTGAGTATGTTCTGGAGCTCATGAACCAGAGATCACATGTGGATTGTCTGGAGATCATCCGAATGAGAGCTGCTCCTCTGACCTTCAGTGCTGGAGAAGTAGTTTCCGAACCTATCAATGACACCTGTAATCTAAACGAGGATGTTTTTAAGGATGATGGGCACGTTGAAGGTGGCTCTCTGGTAAACCCAGAGGAAGAGGAGCGGCAGGAGTCGCTTAAAAGTCATAACCCTCTTGATCAGGAAGTCGACAAGTCTCAAGATGCTTCTATCTCTGATGTCGAAAGACCGTCTAGCTCATTTATGACTGACGACAAGTCTATCTTAGAGATGCGGGAGAACTACCCAGACCTGGCCATCCGACAAAAGCCCATTTTCCAAAAGTCTCAAAGATCTATGCAGCCTCTCAAGGCCCAGGAGTGGGCTGGATCCAGGGGCCACAATGCGGGCCTGTTCCACGAGGCCAGTGCTGACATGAGTGGCCCCCAGTCTATAGCCATACACACTGAGACCATGCCAGGCCAAAGAGAACTACACATCGCAAATGCACTTGTAGAAGCCCAGCCCTCAGATAACAAACCATTGGTTCTTCAAGTTGGGAAGCTGCTGCAAGGACGCAGCCGTGAAGGCTCAACAGAAGACTGCCTGGCTGAGCTCACTGAGCAAATGGGGAAAATACACATGAAGGAACTCAAGGGACAAGGAACTGCAGATGAACCTCTTAAATACCCCATAGAGGAGACCGCACAGGCCCAGCCATGCAGTGGACCCAATGACGTCATCACAGCTCCACCCACAAAATCCCCAGATGGCATGAGCCTGCCCATCCTGTGCAGCCCATCCCAGGAGCCTGTCTGCAACATCACAGGTTGTGGGAGCTGTGCTGGGTCTGATGGCGTTCTTGCACAGAACAACCTTATTAGAGAGCCTCCTCAGTCAATCTACATCCATAGTGCACTGAGCGTGTGTACACCAGTGTTTGGACCACCGACTGACCACAGTCAGACTGCCAATGAGGGCTCAAATGGACGCAAGAGTCCCGCACCTCAGCAACCAGAAGACGACCTAGTCCAAACATACGTGGTGATTTAGAGACACAGAGTATTCCTGTTTCTTCCTTATCCATGGCAAAGATTTGAAAGTGTTCTAGAGCGTGGCAGTGCACCAAAAATGTCTTTGTGCTAGTCATGATGTGCAAAGCATTTTCAAAGCAATGTGCATTTTCATTGATAGAGAGTTTCTTGTTAATGAAGCTCTGATTTTGGATTAGCTTTGGTATCTTAAGAGTTTATGAAGGTGACAGGAAGAATGTCTGTGCTCTTTGTCTTTTTAACTTCTATCATTGATTTTTGAAGTGAAGGAAGGTTTCTTGCTGCTATAATTTTCATGAATCTGCTTGGGTCAAAATGATCATTAGAGCTTGGTTTTCTAGATACTGTGCCTTATGAAATGTAGAGACAGATACATGTGCACTTGTCTTAATGGACCCTTTGTTCTGCTGGGATGTCTTAACCTTGGATTAATGGGGTTATATAAGTGTTACAAAATGGTGTTTGGGGCTTCATTTATAAAACGTGCATATGCACAGATTTGATCTTACAGGTAAAATTCATGCCAACGTTAAGATTCATAAAAATGGTCTTTGACGTGGAAAAGTGCTTAGTGCCATGCCAGGTTCTAAGCAGATGTACAAATTTTTTTCTTATAGCAGAATCAGAGTAATGCAGGTATTTGGAAGTCAAAAAATTATTGTCGCTGACCATTCTCAAGGAAAGAATTTGGACATTGACTGGTGCACTTTAATATGCTAATGACATTAATTAGGGGCCGTTTACAAGACGGAGAACTAAATTCAAGATCGTTTGTGATTTATAGATTCACATCTGTAAGAGAGGTGTGCGCATGCTTTTTGCGTGTACGTTCATTTCTGTGAATCACACATACACACATTTGAGAAATAATCTTAGATCAAATGTAGGTTTCTACCCAACATTTTATAAATGAGGCCCCTGGGGCATCTATATTATACTACCTGTTATTTAAAGAAATAAGGTGCAAACAATTGTAGTACTTTTCGTGCCATACTACTGAGGCTACAGTGCAGCACGTCATAGAATTATGTGACTGTAAATTACAATGTAATAAAATCACTATTTTCAAATCATTTTTTTTTTTCAGTTTATTTAAAACAATGCCTTATGCACTATAAATTACATTGGTCACAGTAACACCTTCAGTAACATAAACTGACCACAGTACCTGTATTTGATAGAGTCACTGTCTGCAAGTGGGAGGATGCACAACTCATGAAAATAAAAGAATCTTTAAGACCCTAGAATGATGACTTCACTGTAAAATGCGAGGCTAAATCACATACAGTATATTTGCACGGTCTGGAATTGACATTCTGAATTTAAAATGTCTACAGACAAAGACAAAATGGAAATGTTTCCAAGTGCAGTAGTTTTAGATAATATGGAATGATTCCATAAACAACACTAAAAATAAAAATAAAAAGACTATGTCTCTTGTTAAGTGCTTAAACAAGTTTACAAAGACTGCAAATGCAAACACAAAATAATAATCATAAAAGTCAGCATTTAAATAAAATACCTATCATATGCACTAATTTACAAATCCTACTATGTAAATCAACTGTCCACTGCAGGAGGAATGTTTGTAAACCCAGTTTCGAATAAAAAAAAGTGCTTGCTTCATCTGTCTTTTGAGCTGACATATTTATGGCTTGATACGGTCATCGTTGCCTCTGATCATTTGCTCAGCAATGTGCCATAAGTATCTTCTCTCTGTTCTCCTCATACTGATGCAGCATCTTCTTAAGATCATGATCTGCTGGGATTACCTGCCCACCAAAGTGAAAGCACAAATTACTCCCAGATAGTGCATGGGTGATTATACAATATGTCACAATAGATATCATGCAGGCTTTTTAACCGATGACTATTGGCAGAAACTCACCAGAACTGGAGCAGGAACCTCAAACGACTTGTGATGAATGAGCCAGTCCTCATAGAGGTTATGGATTGATTCTAGGTATTCCTAAAGGGTAAACATCAGATAAAGTGTAACCTCTTTCAAAATATATGACAAAAATGAGTAATGTTTTTTAATCTAGCCTTCTGATAACATGAAAAGTGAAGTCATCTCTAAGCTAAAACTCTTCCACCATTGACAGCAGAGTTACTGAATCTATTTTGGGTTGTTTCAGATTTGTTGCATTTCAGTTCAGTTTTGCATGCACAGCGGTTCACTTAACAGCTCACCAGTGGAATAACCTTCTCTTCATCTCTGCACCTCTGCTTTAGTCTCTCGTAACAGGTCTGTGGAGAGGTCTGCAGGTAAACTGTATAAAACCCAATGAGAACAAGCATAAATACACAACAACATTTATTTGGCATTATTACATCTAACAAGCAACATGCAATGTTGCAATGCCATACCAATAAGGTCCACAGGAATAGCAATATTCTTTATGATCCACTCAAACCATTCACTTAAAACAGCAAAGTCCACCTCGGGCATCTTTCCACTGTCAACCAAATAAAATAATACTCATTTAATATTAGTACACATTTAATGATCAGTACACTTTGTGGTTACACTTTATTTTATGGTGTCTTTGATATAGTGTAATAAAACAATACTAAGCAATATTAATTAACAACCTGTAGGGTTAGGGTTTGGTTTAGGGTTAGTTGCATGTAATTATGCATAATTTACTGTTATTGCTATAGTAAGTACATCTAACGTGTAAGAAGGACACCAAAATAAAGTGTTACCCATTTTTGTCCAATAGTAGGCAGGTAAAGCTCTTTCAGTTTTATAAGAAAATGTACCTTTTATAAAGATTTTCCGCAAAAATGTACTTTGCACTGTAAATAGATCTTTCCATCATTCTGACTGGTGTTGACTGTGGTGACAGAAAGAAAACAACAGGTTATTGCAGTCATGATTCGCATTCCATTTCCTCTATTCACACAGAAGGCTGAGGCTAATTTCTGTATTGCAGAACAGAAACAGATACATGTAAAACAACTCGATAAAACTGACTATAGGGACGTGAAAGACTTGTACGGAGCCCCTAAAGGGACATGGTGGTGGAAAAAAAATTCGGGGTGGTAAAAAAATTTGGGGTGGGAGGAATTTTTTTTGCGTTCCCTCGCAAAACTTTTGCGTTCTCTCGCAAAGATATTTGCGTTCCCTCACAAAACCAGTTGAGTTTGGACAAACACTTTCTGTTTACTTTACTAACAGCTTGTTAGTGGTTCATACAGCTCATTACGTTCACAATGGAGTGGTTCATAAAGTTTTATTTAAACTTGGACTCAAGTTCAAATACAGTCAGCTTTGCTTGTAGTTTAAGGAACGGTTTTGGGACATTCTAAAACACTTAATGTGGCTTAATGTACTATAACAGTGGCATGGAGGCCCAATTCGGTATTATGCCTAATAAACACTATTAATACTAATAACAATTGTAATATTAATAACCTTATTAATAGCATTACTATCAGTAAAGCAGATAGCCATAATGCAACGTTTCTCCCCCATAGAAAACGGTTAGGCTATAGAAAACGCTTAAGGGAGGCTAATGGACGAAGACGGTATAAAACCAAAATATGGTACACAGTTTATTAATAAAATATAGCCTATTATGCACAGGAAAGCAGACAAGCCCAGAATAGCTATAAACAAGCCAAAACCTAATTTAAAGCGAAACTAAAAGTATGGGCTCACGTACTGCTCTCATTCAGCACAAATCCAAATGTTTCCATATTCGCAATGTATTTGAAGCTAAACCATTATTTATTAAATTAACTGGGCTTTGTACGTTCTAATATCGACAGGAAAAGCACCCTAATGAACAAAAATGTGCCGCACTGGAGTGGACTATAATACAGATTATTTAAATTGACTGTGTAACATTTTATGTTTTATTTTAATAATGAACAGGCCGCGCTGAATGCAATGAATATGTGCGCATGAGACGCCGGTGTTCTGTCGATTTGTGCTACCCTGTCAGATTTTGCTACCACCCATTAAAACAGTGGGTAGTACAATTCTACAACGAAAAATGCTACCTGTAAAATTATGGTTTATTAACGTCTACACCTACCACAACCCTAAACCTACCCTTACAGTAATGTAAATACAGTAATTATGTGTTATATTCGCGGTTCTAGCTGGAATGGATACAGCTACAGAAAACCAACAATAAATAATTGTTTCTACCTATAAGATTATGTTTTGTTAAAGTCTACACCTGCCCCAACCCTAAACCTACCCTTACAGTAATGCAGATATATTAAAT
>NW_015660496.1:307665-309707 GCF_001515625.1 Sinocyclocheilus rhinocerous | reverse complement strand
AATGGATACAGCTACAGAAAACCAACAATAAGTAATTTTTCTACCTATTAGATTGTGTTTTATTAAAGTCTACACCTACCCTTACAGTAATGCAGATAGGCCTACATTAAATATTGTTGTTCAGCATGAGAAAAAGGGCGCAATATTGATGTGCGCATGCGCAGTAAACCCTGGTAGGACAATCTGATGGGTAGGATAAAATGTCAGGACACCTAGCACGATCAAATCGCTGAAACATAAAATAGCTACTCCGTCACTTACAGTAAGGCATAATTCGAAACTGCAAAGTGTTATAAATATAAAAGATTATTAGATACATTTTATAAAGCGAACACTGTTACGTTCTTACTGTATTTCGCTCTGGAACCTATAATGCAATTTTTCCTGAATATCCAAAAGACTGCAAATGTGACATTGATTTTATATAACAGTTCAACAAAAAAGGCAATATTAAGTGTACATTTTACATTTTAAATGTAGCCTACATTTTAAACGCAATAGTGTCAATATTGTTTGTTATATTTTAGAACGAAATAATAGTTCCAACGAAATCCGCAACAGAACTGGTGTGCGTCTCCAAGCAACTTTGAATGATTCGGAGAGTCAGTACTGATTAATAACCTTTTCATAACTACAACCATTTGCTTCGTTACTGAATGAATGAATGAATGCTTCGCCTTGCTCATTAGACAGTGACTTGCCGCCACCTACTGGCGATTTTAGTTTTGAATCTACAAGTATCACTTAGTTTTGCCATCATTTATTGCTTTATTTATCTTTAATAATACACTTAAAGGCACAATATGTAATTTTCGCCACTAGAGGGCATGTATTCAAAATAAACAAATAGACAAAGGTGTAGTTTGATGACGCTGTGACTGAGTGTGGAATCATGGGAGTTGTGGTCTTCATCCCCACAGCCGATGCAATCCGACGGGACTCGGGTA
Organism: Sinocyclocheilus rhinocerous; assembly: GCF_001515625.1. Taxonomy (NCBI): domain Eukaryota; kingdom Metazoa; phylum Chordata; class Actinopteri; order Cypriniformes; family Cyprinidae; genus Sinocyclocheilus; species Sinocyclocheilus rhinocerous. The sequence goes on along the minus strand of NW_015660496.1, from coordinate 308,760 downwards.
GACATCATGTTCATGGATGAGCTAATGATTTATTAACGTAGTAGAATGAAGCAGGGTGAGGCTGAAAGCCGTCGAAGCGAAACGAGGCCGCTGAACAAGCGTGACACACGGCACGAACGCAGCGGAGCTTTTATTATGCCACAGTCGACCTCTTCCGCTCCTTCCGGTCGTGCGTATGTGGGAAAAAAAGCAGCGCTGTTTTATCATACTAGATACATTTGAAAGTTCTGTTATAATGCTACTCTGTGCGGTCGTCACCGGTCTATTAAAACGCACAACATATTAAAGCGTATTTGGTGTTTCCATGTTTTCTACAAAACAAAACCGGAAATCGAGGGGTTATGACGTCACTGGCAGGCGACAAAATGACACTATGGACACGGTCCGTGTCACTAGTTGAAATTGCTTATTTCTCTGGATTTAAACGTTCTTCAAAACATTTGGGATAATGTAAGTACACAAGTCAGCAAAATATATAACAGTGTTCTAGTGGTTTTTGGATATTTTAATAAAAAAATCTTACATATTGTGCCTTTAATGGAATGTCAAGAATATGACAAAACATGACATACAATTAATAAGGCTAGAAAAACTTTGCCTCTATAACAGTAAAAATGTACCTGTAAATCAATTTAAGGGGGAAAATATTATCCCTTATTGGAAAAGGTGTGACTGTGGTCGAACTCAGAAGAATGTTAGGCTAAATGCCCTAGGGGGTACACCACTGTAAAATGGTTGAGAACCACTGACTTAACCCTTGTATGGTGTTCAGGTCTGTGGGACCCATTTTCACTTTTTATCAAAAGAAAAATTATACCATTAATTATTTTTCAAACTCAGACTCATTGGCCTTAGCTCATTTTCTGTGAAGAACATTTATCAGAACAAATTTTCAATGATCTCTCACTGTACACCCCCCACCCCACCCTACACACTTATATTACATACAGGATGTTCGGGTCCAGTGGAAATTTTAGGTCCTGTGTACCTTCACTCTGTCCTCCTGTTGTCTGGGCCTGCTATTAGTATGTGTATGTGTGTTTATGTGTGTGTGTGTGTGTGTGTGTGTGTGTGTGTGTGTGTGTGTGTGAGTGT
>NW_015660496.1:291211-306979 GCF_001515625.1 Sinocyclocheilus rhinocerous | reverse complement strand
GGTCAGCATGTGCGCCGAAGGGGAAACAGGGGAACTGAATTCACCGGAACACTGGCATTGTAGGCTACTCTCCCAGGAAACAGTCCTCGTCCTCCATAAAATGCGTTGCACACATCTGAATATTTGGGTTGAACGGTTCTGGAACAGTGTTGTAAATACAACTTAACCACTGATTTCTAGTCGTGTCCTCTTTTGGAAGACCAAACAAAGTAGTTTCGCTTTCACAACGAAACACACTCCTCTATGCCCCACCTTTCTGAACATGGGGCATAGAGGAAATACGACATGGCAGCGGCGGCAGCAACAATACTACAGCGAGAATCAAAGTTACACCTTCTTTCTTTGCGTGAACATTTGGGTGGCGTTATGCAAATCTTCCCACACAGTGACGTAGACATGTGGGGGCGTGTTTAAACGAGGCGTTTTAGGAGGGCGTGGACAAGTCTTAACTTTTATAAAGAATATCTCTTTGGGTTTGAGACTTTAGTCTTTGCAACTTTAGGGATCTTTTCTATTCACGAACAGCTTGTAACACTCCAAAGAGAAAGGAAAACTTGAAATCGCATCATATGACCCCTTTAATGTCCCAAAACCGTGCCTTGATAAGCATGCACTGACTATTTCATCCAAGTTCAAAATAAAACTCTATGAACCGCTCCATTGTGAACATATGGAGCTGTATGAATCACTACAATCTGTAAAGTAAACAGGAAGTGTTTGTCAGAACTCAACTGGTTTTGCCAGAGAATGCAAAAGTTTTGTGAGGGAACGCAAAATTTTGCGAGTGAACACAAAAATCTGAAAAATATTTTTTCCTCCCACCCCACATTTTTTCACTCACTCTGATTTTTTTCCACCACCATGTCCCTTTAGGGGCTCCGTAGGACTTGTACATGCCATTGGTAAGACATGCCGATCCAGCATTGTCAGTTGGACATATGTCTGAAGAGTGAGTCCCCATCTAGATGGGTCCTGGTACATCAATCCCTGTGGCAGAATAAAATACATTTATATAATCAAATATGAAATAAAATGCACAACAAGATGGACCAGAAAGAAAAAGCTCATTATATCCATAATTATGTGCTACTTGGTCCCTACCAATGGATTGCATCCTTGTACATTTCTCCATTTAGACACAGGCTCTGTTAGCACCTACAACACAAGACAGTTGTCTATTAAATAAATGAATAAGAATTGTAGGAGTGAAATGTCAGGTACCGTGAGAAATATTATTCATTACACATTTACTGTATTACTACCTCAATGTCACTGGTTTTGCTGAAGTATTCCAGACATGTTGTCTTTCCACTTGCAATATTTCCCTCTATCCAGATCTGAACAAAAGTGGATGCAAATTTCAAAACAACAACAACCCATACACATATTTAAAAATATTATGTTCACTGTCTTCTCAGCCGTGTAATAGACTCTCTTTCAGATCAGAGGATCTATTCATCCAAAAACATGCTGCAATGTATAACTCACCACTGATTTCTTCTCCTCGCCGTTTCTAACCAGTTTCCCTTGAGAAGACAACATAATGAAACCTTTCTCAGATTCGGCAGCAGATCTCTATGGCAACAAAGCAGGGGATGTACAAGGCAACAAGCTTAAACCCATATCAGTACTGTTAATGTAAAGCGGATTGAGCATAACATAACTCGATTAGGGAAAAATTGAAGAAAATAGGAAATGAACGAGAAACATCGTAAATAAAATGAGTAAGAATGAGAGCTGTGGTCGCCGTTATATTGCGTAGAACGGAAGCTGGCGCATGACTTACTGTGATTCACGATTGTGCTGCTCCGCGAAAGTCCGATCAAATGCTTTCCCAGTGAAGGCGTTCGTCGGACAAGTACATTCGTTGACAAAGCTTTGCGTGAATACAGAGGTAAGACAACACGACAAAACTCTTTTAAGAAGTTAACAACCATCTCGCGTGTTTCATCGACATCTAGTAGCTACATATACAAATATACAAGTGATAAACTCATCATGCTGCGCAAACCTTGCAGTGTTACGTGCACACTAATGACCGACCAAAACATGTCAAAATAAAAGCCACAATTTTTAACTCGTCATTAAAATATTCGTAAGATGTACAATGATGTTATTATTTCCAAATAAGACTGCATTGTTATTATTATTACGCGGAAATGTATAGGGAAATATTATTATTAAATATTGCAGCTAAAAATTTATATCGTTTTTAAAGTAAATATTGCAACGACAAAGGGAGTCAAATTTATTTATTTTTTTACAAGGGAGTCACATGCCTACAACTATCTACAGGCAGTAATAGTTGACCTTTTCAGGAAACCTGTTTGTTGTTTGTATCTTGTTCCTCATCGAAACACGATGCTATCTCAGACCTCTAAATTACAAAACTAATTTGAAAGACCAAATTAATGAATGGCGCGATAAAACCAAGAAGTGCAGTTGCTTCTTATTGTTTGTTTGGCACAACAGAATAGATTACGTCATCTGTAAAATAATTTGTAATTAATGAAAGAGTTAAAGGGGTCATATGATGCGATTTCATTTTTTCCTTTCTTTCAAAAAGGCGGGGCATAGAGGAGAAACAATAATGTACAGTATGTGGAAAATAATGTGTTTTTTTAACTTTAAACCGCATAAGCACATTTCATTACACCAAATACACAAAATAATGTTCTTTTTAGCAGCATCATATGACCCCTTTAAACAATACAATGACTTTTATTTTGACATGACTTTTCACGAAGTATATAGATCTAATTGGCCATGACCAGTCAGAATCACAATGCTCTTCAGATACCAGCTACTTTAACATAGTTATGCTAAAGAGAATATTTTATTGTTCATCACTTTATAATTTGCAGTCACTTTACAAAATTATCAATGCAATGCAGAAATATTATCCTCAGATTTGAGTTCTGTATAGGCTTCCATGAACAGAGAATCAGATTGCACTCACTGCCTAAAACTGTTGAGTTCAACTGCCAACAAAAAAAGTGCATTTAGTCATTTCCTGAGACTAAAAGGAAACACTCACTCAGGAAGTAATGTGTCGAGATCCACAAGCTGTGTTATGAGAACAACTCATCAACATAAAACATCATATTGTATTTAATTTTATACAAAGATCATATTAATGCCACAATGGAAGTTGATCTGGCCTTGTTGAAGTCTTCAAAAGGCCTACTGAAAATATCAGAAATGGTGAGACTTTTATACAAATTAAACATGATAGTATTGTTATTTTTGATACTTTTTGGGAAGGAAAAAATGCTCAATCACTGGCAATCACTTATTTAAATAGTGCTGGCATGGGCTTGCTATTTGGATGGAATACAACATTGTTAAAAAGGGAAACAATGTAGGCCTGTTCACTAAAATCACATCACACATTTCAGTCAAGTAACATCTGGTCATCTTACAAAAAATCCTTCAAAAAAAGTTATTTATTTATTTTAATTTTTTTCAGGTGTGTGTTTTTGTGGCTTTTGTGTGTTATGCAGTGGCATCTAGGCCAGCCTATATTGCAGCAACTCTGCTCTACCTACTGAAACTCAACAAGATGTTAACTTTCTTCTTCTGGCCCCTTATTGTAAGACCATAAATCTAATGTGCTCGACTGAATTAATGCACTATTGCTCAGAGAACTTTGTATAACACCACCAATACCTGCAACTGCAGCTTTGCAAACACAACTGTTGGTAATGCCCTTTTGCTCTCACAGGATGTGTTCAACTCATTCTTTGCAGCTGCACTGATGTGTATTCAGTTTCCACATACACAGTGAAGGGCACACTGAGCGGAGGGGTGAGAATACATCCTCCATTCCTGGAACTCTGTCTCTCTTTATCTTTTTAAGCACTATGCAGGCCTTAAATCTTTCATACTTTTTTAAACCTATTCCATTCCTTGTGAATACTCATTGTGAATGACCCAAACATTATGACACAACGTTTCTCACTATGGAGTCTTTTGGTTGACAGATTGTGGGCTTTGTGGCTGCAGCCTTGTGGTCCTTGGATAGCTATATCCTTTTCAAAACATTCACATTCAACAAACCAAGAACCACCACAGAGGCCCAAACGGGGAAAACCTAAAGCTCTGCAGGACCAGATCTCTCATTTTGCAAATATTTTTTAATAACCAAAATGAGATTGTAAAATACTTATTATAATGTATTTGTTTTTTTAATGAAATGAGTTGCCACTCTGTCCTGTGAGAGATCACCCACATTCTCTGTTCAGTTATGCAGATTTCTCCAGATCTTTGGAAATGCAGATATGCTATTGCTCATTTGGATACATGTAAGTGTGCAAAAGGATGAAACCTATCCACAAATCATCACCACTCAAAATAAATTCCTTTATAAACTGAGGATCATTGTCTCAACATTGACTGATTTTGTTAAGTAAAATAGCACTTTGTCTGAAAGATTGTTGTTATCCAGAGTTATTATGCTAATTTTGGGTTGATTTGACCCCAGAATGAACAATTCAAACCATGTACAATAGGCTATATGATTAAAAAATATTCCCCCCAAAATTACATTGAGTACATACAAGTTATTGCATTCATGACTTATCCCTGACCTCAAATATTTTTTTTCATAGTAGAGTTTAAAAAACATTCTGAAAACTTTATTATCTGTTATTATGAACATCAAAGTTACTAAGTATCAAAAACCTTAATTCTGTGATTTTGAACGATAAAAGGGGCTTCAAAACAGAGCGGACTAAAATCTGTCGAGTCGTGCAGATGGAAGTTATGTGCAGTTGTTGCACGAATATATTTACAGCTGCCACTCTATCCTGTGAGAGATGTATCGCCCACATTCTCTGTCCACTTATTAACGGTCTCTAGATTTCGGGAATGCAGATGTTGCTCTTTTGTGTGCTTCGTTTCCGCACTATCATTATTTCCGTTTCCACTCCGTGGAAAGTTATGCCGATTTGCGAATAGTAGCTGTTTCACAGCGGAGAGTAGGAGCATCTCAGTGAACTTTATTCGGGAACAGAAGAGTTTCATCGGCGTGATCATGGGGGACATCGAGGCTCAGGAGAATACCCGATCACGACAGACCATATTCCATTCTCTTCTCCCGAGTAAAGAATTCATCACCTCCCGAAAAGGACTACTGCTGCTCGGTGAAGTGGTATGCTTTTCGACTTTTACCATGTTGAATCCATCCATAATAGTGTTTAAGTCATTGTTTTGAGTTATGTTATATCCGTTAAATGTTTTTTTTTTGGGGGGCATCTGGATGCAGCTACTTTATACAGAAATGCAACATAAATCATGGCATTCTTCTGATTTTAGTTTCTTATTCTTATCGATCTGTTTTTCACTGGTTATTCTTATATGACATTTTTGTTCTGAAAAGTTTCCGCTTCTTTGTTAAATAAATGGATAAATTAGCTGTTTTCTGCAGCTATATAGGTCAAACTTTCCTCATTCATCTGAAGGGGGAGTTTTTATCAAGGCTAGTAGTGGCCTCCTATATTTATGTTCAGTTCTTTCACTTTAATGGCATAGAAAATGACCTATATAGTGCCATTAAAGTAAAATTACTGAGCCTAAACATAGGAGCTTGATAAAAATGCTAAGTTTAGAATTAGGTCCCCACCGTGACACGAGTCCCCATGAGTCTGTGTGTATTCAGGTTTAAGTCCCCACCAGAATAGAAAAGCAGGTACACACACACACACACACACGGTTTTTATGGTTTAGGGACTCTCCATAGGTGTAATGGTTTTTATACTGAACAAACCGTATTTTCTATCGCTCTACACCAATCCTACACCTAAACCTACCCCTCACAGAAAACTTTGTGAATTTTTAGATTTAAAAAAAAAAAAGTCATTCTGTATGATTTATAAGTCTTTTGAATTACGGGGACACCGAAAGTGTCCTTATAAATCACCTTCATGTTGTAATGTTGTAATACCTATGTCATACCCATGTCATTATACAAATTTGTGTCCTCATGAACCTCATTATATAATTACAGTTTAGACAAATAAATGGCCAGTTGTTTCTTCTCTGTCAATGCAAGTTTCCAAAAAAGTCAAAGCATCAAACTTAAAGTTGGCATGAAATGCAAATATATCTTTAAAAGGTCTGGTGCACTCACCTTGTTACTAATTTTCAGCAATGAACAAAATAATGAAGAACAATAATTAACAAAAAATGTGTCCTTATGTATCCTGTCCCCTCAGGTGATGTCGTTCATCAGTTTTGTATGCTTTGCTGCTTCAACAGCAGCTGCCTTCGTCACAGCTCCCTTAATAGAGTTATTGGCTGCCCTCTTCTTGCTGTTTGCTTATTCTACAAAGTTCAATGAGAGATTTAAGGGCTTTCACTGGCCCCTCATGGTAAGTTTTCTGACCTACAAAATTACTGTGCTGGAACTTCATAGAACATCAGATAATAACATTTGTCCATGAATACCAGTTCTGTCCTTTTGTCCTAATCACCATGCCTGTTGTTTCATCAAGGACTTCCTGCGCTGTGTCAGCGCTTCCATCATCTTTTTCATCATCTCTATAATATCTGTGTCAAAATATGTGGATGGAGCCTCAAAGGCCGCTGGGGTAGGCTTACATCAGTTCAGTCAAATTCTCTTTTATTGGCACTATCATTGACAGCACTGTTTATTTTTTGATTTATAGTTATACAACATGTGACTTGTGTGATGTTTGTACTGGTTTCATGTGTCTCTGTTTTTCTTTCTCTTTCACTTCTTAGGTCTTTGGCTTCATTACCACAATATTCTTTGCCCTGGACTTTTATTTCATTTTTAATGAACTGGCCAACTTCCTCAAGGGAGGTGATTCCAGTGAAGAGCCACCAAACACACAAGGTATCAATACTGGGTTCTTATTTACACTACCATTCAAAAGTTTGAGGTCAGTTAGAATTAATTAATGTACTTTTTTTAAAAGAAATTAATACTTTTATTCAGCAAGTATGAATTCAATTGACAGTAAATGTGCGTAAAGACATTTATATTTTTACAAAAAGATTTCTATTTCAAATAAATGCTGTTCTTTTGAACTTTCTATTCATCGAAGAATCCTGAAAAAAAGTTATATTGCAGTTTCCACACAAATATTAAGCAACACATCTGTTTTCAACATAGGAAATAAAACAAAAAGCTTCTTCAGTGTCAAATCAGCATATTAGTGATGATTTCTGAAGGATCATGTGACACTTAAGACTGGAGGAATGACCAGTCTTTGCCATCACAGGAATACATATTTTAAAATATATAAAAATATAAAAGTTATTTTAAATTGTTATATTTTACAATTCCAAACTTCTGAACAGTAATGCAACTACTGAGATGTGAAAGTACTCTCTTTTTTTCTCTCTCTCTGCTGGAGTTTCATTCACAGGATACATGCATGAAGCTTTCCACATCAAACTAAAGCAGCAAAACTATTAGTGAGACTAGACACAGGAGGTGAAAGGTGACGTGGTTTTCAGGAAGTGTGGTTTCATAACTTCATAAATAGTTATCCACAGTGTAGCTTTTATTCTAGTTACTGTGAGTGACCAGGCAGAACTCCTGGAGTATCATCAAAGTCCATTTTATAGTCTTTGGTATCATTTAAATGTAGGAATTAACTCTCACTATAAGCAAACTGTTCTAGCAACTGTCATGCATAGTCACATGCATTAAACTTCCATGGCAGATTATTTTCACTGGGAATTCCCCATCTCATTCTTCTCTTTCCTGTCGTTATTCAGAGGCTCTTTCTTCCAGAATAACACATTCTTCTTCCGCACAGATGATGACTCAGACTCCGACTCTGACTAAAGCTGTGTCCAAAAACCTGGTGTGTGACCACTACAGTGCCTGACAACCAAAACAGACTTTGGTATAACCTTATATTGTTTGTTTGAAATTTTGGGTATGCTTTTTGTCAGTAGAATTAAACAGTCTATTTCAAATGTCACATCACAGAATAGAAGTTATAGAGTTTTCAGTAATCTTTGTATATACATGCGTCCATGCAATCTAAGCCTCTCTCATTTGATTTTCCCAAAGCTGTGAATTATTCCAGTAGCATAGCTTCACATCAGTCAAGCTTGATGACTGTTTTTGGAAGAAAGGGCAGTATTGTACCATTTATGATGTTTATGTACTGCCTCTTACAGCTTAGGTCTACTTCTAGTATGATTGTGTGTGTGGTCACTTTCAGTTCAGATTTTACAATATGTACGAGTGTTTTTTTAATGTGTCTATATTTGGGAGCTGTGTGTATATGTTTACTAATTAGAACTATTCTGAGAGAATATTTTCTCAAAATATGTTCACTTAAATTCTCTTTTAAAAAATGATGCATGATTTGGGGATGAAGCCCTGTATTGGGAATAATAATATGTTTTAATGTCTAATGCTTTGTAGCAATAAAATAAGTTTACATCATGTATGAAATTAGCAGGTGGTTGGCTGGCCACAGTCACCTGTCTTATTTCCACAGGTCTACACATTGGTGTTAGTCTTTTAATGCTGAAGTAAAACCAATGTCTTGCCAAAGTACTGCAAAAAAAAAGCAGGATTTGTCTTATCATGCTCACCTAGAGATGTACTATACTTACAGTGCCACTCTTCTGCTATTGAACCTGTAATATAAACGTGAGCTTCAGCAGTGCATACAGGAGCACCTCCTGGTTTACTATAGTATTCTCAGGCATGCTGCATGTAACCACATGTAAACCACCTTCTAGTGTTTCTATGAAGAGTGGATATGCTTTAAGGATTCTTGGAAACATGCACTGTCAGATCGCCACATCAATAAATAATTTTGGTGCAATTTTGTTAGTATTGTTTATTTTTAGCAAATAAAGAAAGCAATTTTGCCAGTAATTTGGAACGTTAGGAGCAAAATGTGATGGCGTTTGTAAGTGATATGTGGTGTATTTCCGTGAGTTTGAATTTACAGTGTTTTACCATTTCTCCACACTTCTTCAAGGTCACTTTTCAAAACTCGTCACAGTTCTCCTTGCCAACTTTCATCTTGACACAGCAGTTAATTTCACATCCAAAATGTGCTAAAATGAACAAAACACTACATAACATGTAGTACACTCATTCGAGTATCATTATAGGTTTTTCTTTTGTAACATTTCAGATCTCTACTGTTTAGAAGTCACTGCAATATATATTACACTGTCAAATTAGTTGCACCCATTTGTATAGATAAAATTGAAATTGAAAGACCTGTGTATGTATTCAGCTACAACTAATTGTGTTGACAGTGTGTTTTTTTTAGATTTGGAATATATTTCAATGTGGTATTACGGTATAAATGTAGAAAGCTTCTGTCTTATTCGGTAATTATGATTTTAAACTTAAAGGTAACACAAAAGAGAGCTGTAAACATGCAAATGGGCCTGTAGGTACATAGATATATTGGTGGCTGTTGTTTCTGAGTGAGAGAGGAATTCATGTAAATGGAAATATGTAGTCATTGAATGTATTTTGAGCCAAAGCACTGGAAAATGATCCACAGTTTAGCCCACATACTGTAGACTTCTGTTGTGTTCACTGCATGAAGAGTTTTGAAAAAGTGACAAGTATTGAGAAATAGGTCTTAGCGATTGTAAATGCAGTGGATTCCTGTACCACAGTAAGGCTTTTCCTCATTTACAGATCAAGTCCATCCAAATCCATTTATTTGAGGAAAAGATTGCAATCACAACTATTTTTAAACAATTAGCATTTTGTAAGTCTATGCACAACTCTATAAATACAAAAATACAAATTTATAGCACTGTTACATGGAATAAAACATTGCTTTCTTGAATACGGGAAATGTCAAATCATTTGACTCCCTCAAAATGTCAACTTTTAGTTTATTTTGAAACACTTCAATGATTTGTGAGTTGAAAACAGTTCAAACCTTAAAGCTGCAGACCGTAACTTTTGGCGCTCTAGCGGTTAATAAACAGAACTGCGTGCGTCTTGCGGAAGAACATTGTTGCCGGAGCTACTTCTCTCTGTTTATGTCTATGGCGAATCACGCAGGTACTGGGCTACTCCGCAGCGGTACCTACCCGAACCAGTCTAAATAGTCCGAATATAAACACTTATTATAGGTGTACCGTAGTGATTCAGGAAAAGCCAAAAACACGGTTTGGAAAATGGATTCATGGTGTATTCGCTTATTATATAATTTTTTAAATTTTGAACACAAAAAAGTTACGGACTGCAGGTCAAAATCAGGAATTATTTTGATGCTAAAATCTTCCAATAAGAAGTTTAGCACAAAGTCAAAGCACAGTGAAAGCTCTTACACATTATTAAAGCATAAGCAACACAGTATTGCTTTCAAAACAGGACAAATACTCAGTGACTTCAGCACTTTAATGCAGAGTCCTTCATTAAGACACAAATCATTCTTGTGATTGTCTTTTAACATTTTCAAGCCCACACAGTGTTGATCAATGTCTATAATGTGAGACATTATACTCAAAATGACTTCATTTCAACATTGGTCTTATTCCAAAACATAAAAGTGACTTCATTTAAGAACTTAAAATAAGACATAAGTATGAATATATAAACGAATATTGCAAATGAGCATTTTCTAGTGAAAAAAAAAATCATGAACAATTGCACTATGCCTTAAAATCTGTGTTAAAAGATGCATTTAATTTCCCCCCCTATGTCATTCTATGATACTCTTTTCAAAAAGACCCATTAGAAGGTCAACAAAGCTTCACTTCAGAAAACAGATGATTTTACCACTTTCATCAGAGAGTGCAAATAAAATGTCTGAATTTCACACCCGATGAAGCAGTTATTCTGCTAATGTTGTCGTAACATTAGTGTCCAAGGGTTTCGACTAATAAAGCCTCTATGATTAAAGCACACAGAAAAAAGATACACAGTTTAGCTAATGCATTCATATGTACTGCAGTACACTTGTTCCTTCAAATACAGTCTATTAGTGTCAGAATTCATACAAATAGGAAACCTTCAGAAATGTAAAATGTCACACACAGATACGTAATATATACACCTTCTTCAAAAACTCTACCCTTGCTTAAATCGACATATACAGATAACTTGGAGTACACAGTGGAGTAGAGAAAATATTACAAACAACAAAAATGACCAACAGACTATGCACACACGATTTAGTAACTAAACATTTGTATCATCTAAAGATTAGACTAAAAAGTTTCATAAACTCACACCTCCCTTCACCCACACAGACAATCTGAAAGCTGTAACTGTCTGTTGCAATGCAGGGACACATTCACGAGGTGAAATTCTACATTTGATACAATGTAGCTACCAAAGCTGTGGTATTACAAAAAAATAATTAACATTAAAATAAATACTGGTGCTCCTATCATCTAGTCACTTCATATCTACAGAAAAACAGCCCAATGCAACGGCAGTTTACTAGATGTGTTTGATACAGGAACACAATGGCAGAGAAAAAAAAATAAAACATTTTTTAAATTTGTTTTGCTCATAAACATTCCTACAAATTCCCATTACATTTCAGTCAGAAAGATCACTTATATCAGTCTATTTAGCAACCATTCATTTCCATTATTCCATTCTGTATAGTTATTTTTAATCCTTGATAAGACATTTAAGGCATAGTTGCATTCTAAATAGAATGCAGAGCTAAATAGAAGCGGGTTTCAAACGGTGACTGACAGGTTTTGTCCATTTTATTGCAGGCATTATTAAAACCTTTCCCCCGCTGGGAGTTTAGGAGCACAGTGGAGTGAGTTTCAGTCAATAATTATCCAGATCATTATAAGGTAAAGCCCTTAATTAACATAAATATACAGTATTTAAGTATAAAGTCAAAAGATGCTGGCCTGAGACTGATGAAGATGCCAGAGGTTTGTTCCATTTTAGACTGTTCACGCAATTGTTTGTTTGTAAGCGCTCTTCCTGACTGCCGCTCGTCAGGCTCCCATCACGAGGATATGAAAGAGCACACTGTGCCAGGAATGCAGACGGGGCTTTGCTTGTCTCAGTCTTCATTGGTCTGCCTGTGTGCTTTACTGTAGCTCAGGCCGTGACTCCACCTCTCCCCGTGAGGCTGTGCGGGCACGGATGTACTCGCTGGTCTGCAGGGGTCCATCTCGCGAGTCCCCGAGATGCCATCTCCGTACTGCCAAAAATGTGTTCAGACCGTACACACCCATCACCAGGAACCCGAAAATCTGGATGTAAACACACACAAAACAACTATTTATACTCAAGAAAACTGAAGGGGAAAGTTTTCATCTTTGAACTATGAAGGTTTAAAGGGAAAATTCGCTCAAAATTTACTCACCCTCAGGCCATCCTAAATGTAGAAGAGTTTGTTTCTTCATCTGAACAGATTTGGTGAAACTGGACATCACTTGCTCACCAACGGATCGTCTGAAGTGAATGGGTGCCGTCAGAATGAGAGTCCTAACAGCTGATAAAAACATCACGATAATCCACAGGGCTCCAGTCCATCAAATAATGCCTTGTTAAGTGAAAAGCGGTTTGTAATAAATCCATCATTAACGTGTTTTTAACTGTTGCTTTTGGCTAAAATACGAATCCTCTACACATAATATTGCTTTCGTCAGTGAAAAAGTTGTCTCATCTGAAGTAAATATGCACAGATAAAGTCCAAAGCAGTTCTAAACCAACATGTCAGTAGATTTTGATGTGAGAGAACAACAGGGGATGGACTTTTTCACTGGAGGAAGCGTTATTATGGATAATGGACAGGTACTTTGGCCAGAAGCAACGGTTATAAGTTAAAAAGCCTTAATAATGGATTTGTTTCTTACAAACATGCAGCTTTACACTTTAGAAGACATTAACTGGAGTCGTATTGATTACTTGTGGATTATTTTGATGTTTTTATCAGCTGTTTGGATTCTCATTTTGACGGCACCCATTTACTACAGAGGATCCATTGATAAGCAAGTGATGAGCAAGTTTCTAATCTTCTAATCCGGATGACCTGAGGGTGAGTAATTTTTCAGCAAATTTTCATTTTTGGGTAAACTATTTATTTAAGTGACGTACATATAACATTACATCTACTATATGTCTAAATAATATAGATCTGTTTTCTAGTAAATTGCAATATGAGGCAGATATCAGCAAATACTCCATGTCTCTGGCAGGCTGTGAGGGCTGAAGGAATTTTGCAGTGCCCCGTGGTTCAGAAAAATCCCCGGGTGTTAAAGTGGTTTCCTGCTGAGAACATCTGTATCATAAAACTCTTAGCCCAAATCCCCAGCCTTTGACTTCCAAGGTGTTGGTGGATATTTTGCTGATGTCAGGTCATTCTTGAAGTGTCTACAATCATAAAGGTCAGGATCTCAGTAAGAGAACCTGATCCTGTATCAATATTGGGAATTACTTCTCTTCACTGAGCCATCTACAACAAACCTCTACACAGTCACAAGAGGTCAGCAGCCTCAACCAAAACAGACAAACTAACTAGAAAGGTATGTGCATAATATGAGATGTTTATAGTGGCTTCAGTTATAACACACCGTAATGAGCAATCCCAGATGGAGTCAATGGACGTTTTTGGCATTTTCTGCGTTGATTTTAGGGGAAAATCAGTGGAATTATGGAGTTTTATGAAAACCTGTTTCCGGTCTCAAAGTAAAAAAAAAAAAAAAAAAAATTAAAGATAACTGATTTAAAATCTCACAACTGCTACATTGTATCTGACATTTCTAATTTAAAAACTTTATCTCATGATTATTTATCTTTTATGATTTTAGGTGGAAAAGGGCTCCCAGTTATTCTGTGAAATATACTTAAACAGAGCTGAGTGTGTCTTATTGACAGCTATGACAAAACATAATCAAATAGGCTAAAATATTTTGTAAACACGAGGTTAATGTGTAACTAAATTCTGTGGGAATTTGTAATGAGTGATAGAGTAAAAACGTGACACACATTGGGAATTTTGGAATAGAAACACGAGGAAAAGAAAAACAAAACTGAGTGAAAAGAGAAGTGGGATGGAGAAAGAGGAAAAGAGGAAGCAGTGCGATTTTCAGTATTAAAAATCAAAGAACTAAAGAAAAACGTAAAACCTTTAGGTTGATGGTGACTATGACTGCTCAGAACTTCCCTTTGTCTTCCTGTCTCCAGGAATGACTATGTGCTTACTCTATTTCAGCCACTTGAGAGCAGCAGAGCCCCGGCAGACTAGGGCCCACTTCAAATACTTGAGAAATTACTAAACATTTGAATTCACCCACAATCACAGCGACAGAATTCATGAAATAAAGAGCTGAGTAAGGGGATAGATACCACAGCTGCGATCTCTGCTCCAGTTTGATGGTTAAGAGCTGCCAAAACCACTGAAGCCAGAAAGAAGAACAAGGTGCTGGTGGCAGTGTTGATCAGATCCTGCAAGAGAGAACAAGAGAATTAAAGTATACTGAAAAAAGTATGTTTTCCACAAAAATATTAAGCTGCATAACTCTTTTCAAGATTGATAAGTTCAAGTTTTTGAGCACCAAATCAGCACATTAGAATGATTTCTGAAGGATCATGTGACACTGAAGACTGGAGTAATGGCTGCTGAAAAAAAACTAACAAAAAAAACTTTTGCACAGTGTATACATTATGTTTTCAAAATGACCTCTGATCTGTTAAACATACAAGGCACATGGGTTTGTATACGCTACTAAGTTTTGGGATTTTTTGACAAGCACATTTAAATGTGGGACTGGTGTTGAAATTTGTAAATTACACATCTCTCCACACGCAATAACACACACAAGCAACGCATATACTTTCATTGCCATGTTTTGTTCCGGGAGAAGAGAGACGAATCTCCTTCAAATAACAAATTATGTCTACAAAGAGAGAAGGAGGGGCAACCATTATCTGTGTGTATGTGCTCATAGAGGTTAGCTCATTAAATAATAACATTTCCATAAGGGAAGTGATATCAACAGACACGTTTACACATTCACAAGTTAAAGAGTTGATCGAACTACAAGTAAAGCTGGCAGCAAGGTGTGGCTATGCTGACTGCAGTGATGCAGTTTGACAGGCAGGGGGCAGGCAAATGCACTATTTACTTACAACCCAGCAGGCGTACACCATCATAAGACGTTGATATTTCGTTAAATTTCGGTTGCGATGCCAGGTGACCAAAATTCAATGTCGATTCAATGTCTAATATCAATGTCCAATACCGACGTCAGCTTATGTTGATATTTGTTGTTTTTAGGTTGTGTAACCAAAATCCAATGCCAAGTCAATGTCAAATTGGCGTCAAATACTGACGTCAACACGATTTTCATTCTCAACCAAAATGCAACGTCTGTGTGACATCATGTCCAACGTCAACCTGACGTTACATCCTGTGTCTGCTGGGCAACATTCATGAAATCCTTCAGAAATCATTTTGATTTGTGCCTCAAGCAACATTTCTTATTACCACTGTTGAAAACAATTGTACCGCTTAATATTTTTGCGGAGACCATGATACTGTTTTTAGCATTATTTTATGAATGGAAAGTTCAAAAGAACGTCTCTTTCCTATTTTTGATTACTACTATCACAGTTTTCCCTCTATTAATACACCCAGCACTTTGTAACGGTAACGTCACAGTTTACAGTTTTAATACTGTAACAAATCAGAGTCCAAGCTCTCAGGAGAGAGTGAGGATGAGAAGAACCAGTTGGAGGTTTCTGAAATGAGGCCAAATCCTTCTCTGTTCACTCCTCCTGAGTCTGGAATGGACGTGGATTTTGTCTAAGCCATG